>NC_089794.1:51727397-51799897 GCF_040412425.1 Macrobrachium rosenbergii | reverse complement strand
TCAATAAGAGTCCTTCCCCCTCAACCCCAATCATTCAAAGGCACCATCCTACTCCTACCTGGTTCCAAAGAAACAGAGAGAGATTTCTTTCGTGTTGGAGGTCAGGTCAGGATACCTTCCCTGGGTCACGAGTCCGTAAGGATCAAGGTTCCTCGCAGCCCTTCCACTCTGGAGGTTTATAATCTGCTGACAGTGTCTTCTGCAGCCTCTCTCCCCTGAATACGTTGTCGGGAAAGTCATTGGCGAGGCAAATCCTAATCCCGTGGACGGGGTGGGTAGGGGGAATAGTGCCGGCAGTGCACCTCTCACGGTGCAACGTAGGCATTATTACTAAAGGGTGTTTGCAGTGTTCCTTCGGCCCCTAGTTGCACCCGCTTGTTAGCCTGTATATATATTATATATACATGCATATGTATATATATATATATATATATATATATATATATATATATATATATATATATATATACACATATATATACATATATATATTATACACATACATATATATACATATACTGTATATATTAATGGTTACAACTGTACTCCTGGTATTGCATCTGTGAGCTGAAATTCCTGCTGTACATCTCAGTGGCTTTTTAGGCTATATGCTCCTCATTCTCATCATGTCAGTACATCTGTCATAACCCATCATGTCAGAGATTTGTTAATTTCTTAGTGATTCCCAGAGACCAAATTTCCATAGATAATGGATGTCTTGGAGTGGATATTTTTGTTAGACGGAGTTCTCAATATCGTTTTGCTTTACCCCCTTCCCTCCCAACACCTATTTGCAATACATCTTTGCACTTTGCTGGTTATGCAGTTATGGTAGGAAAGTTGATTTATGTTAGATGCTAACACAAGCTGTTGTGAAACAGGATGATATGACTGACAGTTCAGTTTGAGAGGAAGAATGGCAATAAATTGCAGGATTGTTAGTTCTGAATTAGCAGTCCCATCACATTTTGAGAAAGTCTTCCCTGTCATAAAGGTTAAAATCAAGGCTTGGCAAATTCCATGGGATGTGCTGATTGGTCAAAACCCAAAAATGTTGGAAATTACCAAGTCAGCTCCACCATGAGGTTAAAAGTCGCTCATGGGCAGCAAAACCAAGAAACGGGTCATTGCAAAGGTGCACAGTGTCCTAGAGACCATTTACAAATATGAATAGCACCCAAGTCCCCTTTTTTCCAAGGTGTGACGAGAAGAACCAGGCAGATGCTGGAGACCAAACATTTACAAATATGACCAGCGCCAAGTCCTGTTTCTTCCCAAGTTAGGACCAGCAAGAACCAGGCAAAAGCTGCTGTTGACTAAGCAGGTATACCTATGGACCAGTTTACATTGGGTGGTAAAGTCATGTTGACAGTGAAGTCTACAGTATCAAGCTATGAGCTGGGCTTGAAATTGGGACCACCAGGCTGTGAAGTCCTTGTAAAACTAACAGGGCTATGTTGACCCTAGCACATCCAGTATGCCAGGATGGTCACTGTCCTTTGCCAGTTCAGAATTACATGAAAGTCTACGGAGCATGCATGACTTTTCAGTTACTGTTTGAGATCTGTGATAGCAGAGCAATTGCTTTGGTTGCTTGCGTGCTTTTACTCCTTAAATACAAAGATGAATGGTAATTACATTCTCTCCAGTTTCTAGGAGAAGATATGAGTGTGAAGTAATAAAGTTGTTTTTGTATAATGCTCTCTTTTCAAAAGATATAATTTACCCAGTTTTAGCAATTTATATGGGTATTATATAAAATTTCACGGATGAATAGTGTAGAAATATTTATATGACATTTGATGACTAAGTGAATATCTCACAAGTCATCAGTGTCTTTTTTATTTTCATTTCAGATATATTTGTCCAATATCTTACATTCAACATTGTGCCAATACAAATTCATCCCCATTTAGGAGACAGCCTATTTACGCTTAACCAAAAATTAATTTTCAAAAATTCTAAGACATTTGTTTAAAATCACTTATAATTTTAATGGTTCTGTCAAAGCTTAATCATTCCAACATAAAAAAATATATAAATTTCAAATATGTACAGGGATCTACAATTTAGAAAGTGTATTCAGGATCTCAGTCCATGGCTTTTAAATAAAAAAAAATGAGACTACTATTTAAAGACTGCATTGAGATGCCATTTTACATGATTATGAAAAGTTACTATACTATTTAGTGACTGCATTCAGGATCTTAGAGTCCACAGAACTGTGAAAAAAGTGACTATACTACAGGATTTAGTGACTGCATTCCTGATGTTATAGCTCATGCACATTAGTTTCGTTGCCTAAAAGTGACTACTATATACTAAAAGTGACTACTATGTAAAGGCTGCATTTCGGATCTTGAGTCCATATAACTGCAGTCAGTGACTACATTCTGATGTTGCAGTCCATGTTCTATTATTTAGTGACTATGCTCAGGTTTCAAAAGAATTGACTACTATTTAGTGCCTGTAGTTGGGATGTTTTAATCCATGACTGTTAATTTAGGTGATTCCACTGTTTAGTAGCTGTATTTAGGATCTTGCAATCCACATGATTGCAAAAAATTGACCAAAATTATTTAGACTTTTAATGCGACAGTTCAGTTCATGCCTGTTAATTTGTACTATACTACTTAGTGACTGCATTTAGGATCTTGGAGTCCATATAACTGCGAAAAAATGACTACACTGTTACTGACTGGGTCCTTGATGTTACAGTCCGTGTATGTTAGCTTCAGCCGTGAAAAAAAGGGACTTTCTTCTACCTCTCAAAAATGAAAGCCAGGTCTAGAGCGACCCTTTCATCTTCCCTTGGGGCGTAACGGCTATGGCTCCTGACACCTGGAAGGGAAAGCACACGTTAATTTGTCTACTCAATGCTTGTGACGACGAAGGCGCTAATGTTAGGTCTTTAAATATGGCTTGCTTAATCTTATGTGCAGTTGCTTTACTCTCGGGTTTCCCTTTCTTCTTTTCTACTCATGGGAATTCTGTAGTACTTTGCAGGCGATGGCACTCAGAAATTTTTCTGCATGAGTGTCCCGATAATAATAATAATAATAATAATAATAATAATAATAATAATAATAATAATAATAATAATAATAATAATAATAATAAGTGTTCGAAAATCACAGACTCTGCCAATGGCCAAGATCCCGTTCTTCTAAATGCTCCGCCAACGAAAAGTTTCCTTATCCAGAGTGGAGATTACTCTCAAAGTCTACTAATTTGTAGGTATGATTATGTCCACCTCTGGTTGAATTTTCGTAGAAATCCCCTCTTATTTTATGACGTAATTCAGCTTAAAAGAAGGCGAACAGGCAGACCAGCCTCTCATCCAAATTCGTTGGTAATGGGAGTTTTTAAATTTACGTTTCCTAGAGATTTATTTTTTATTTACTTTCATCAAGACTAAACTGAATAATGTGACCCCAGAAAGTCATAAAAATCTACCAATCTTCGCACACTACCCACCAAAAGTTAACCATCTGCAAGTAGTCCCCAAGGTAATGTTTTGACAAAGATTTGTCCAAAGCCATTGATCCATTCTTGAGGTGGTTTGTTTACACACACAGACTCACACCGACATAGTGAAAGCAACATTAATATCTCTTGGGGCTGTCTCAGTACATGGCCATCCTAGGCAGTTGCCCAGGGGCCTGACAACTGTAGGGTCCCCGTACGTTCTTTAACACTGATTTGATTTTGTTGCAAATTTTATGCATTTTATCACCATACGCCTTTTTTTCCTTCAAAGGAGGAGGTGCCAAAAGGGTGCAGCCTTCTGATTTCTCAAGTCCAAAAAGGGTGCAGTTGCTAGCCCCACCCTCTTTTTTTTTACCCCAGCCGAGGCTGGTGCCCATTTACAGCTGGGTGAACAAGTGAGAGGTAGCTAGAACAATCTCTGATCTAGCAAACGTGAGTTTGGCAGTAAACTATTCACTAAGCATTAGCATCTGTTTAAGTGAGGATGAGCACACATCTCACAAACATGCAAACACATATTATTCACAGTATATATATATATAATATATATATATATATATACATATATATATATATATATATATATATATATATATATATATATATATATAGTATATATTATCAGTAAAAGACAAACGTCTCACTACTAAGTTTTCTAAATACGTTATACTTCATATATACAATGAAGGGGAATTTGTTGATGTTCAAATGTGCCCAGGGCTCGAATTGCGAAGACAAGAACTCAGACAGGGACGCATTTAACCCACTTGCTGGTCGCGGGTTAAATGCGTCCACTGTAACTTGAGTTCTGTCCCGCTGGTTCGAGCCCACTGGACGACGAACTTATTATCAACTAAAAAATTCCCCTTCGGTAACATATATGAAAATATATTACTTCCGAGGTAGAGCGAATTGGATATTAAAGGACGTTTGTAGCTTAATGATTGTATATGAATCACGGTGATGTGATAAAAGTTTTATATATATATATATATATATATATATATATATATATATATATATATATATATATATATATATATATATATATATATATATATATATATATAAATTATATATTTATATAGTCTGTCTGAGTACTTCCAGGACAAGACATTATACAAGATGGAAGTCAGTGCAATAAGAAAGGTTCATAATCAATGGGACCTTTGAATAAAATATGCAAATGAAGAGTTATTACCCAGAGAGAATGCCTCTCTGGCTTGGTGGAGTGAGTATCTTGAACCGCTGTTGAATGAAGAGAATAGTAAAGATGCAGAGTGGTATGGTATAAGAGAGAAGTGGAAGGAATTACTGCACGTTTCATAATACTGGTAGAAATGGCTGTTGGGGATGTAAGGTGGGCAATTAAGAGGTTGAAAAATGGAAAGATGTAGTGAAAGGGCAGCTGAGTGGCGAAACAAGTCTGGATACAGGAAAAGTTGCCATGGAATAGCTATAAGGAATGATTGTTGCTTTGTAATAGGATATAATGGACACCATAATATTCTTCGGAAGCTTGAATTTCAAGTCAATGGCTCTAGGGTTGTTCCATATGAATAGGGTTCATCTTCTGAATAATAATAATAATAATAATATACTTTGGGTATAGGCCCTCTGTCAAACATGTTTTGTTGAATATGATGGCAGCCTTGGTGCACTTTACTTAATTCTGTTGCTGAAGAAGAAAAAGGACTAATTAGAAGAGTTGAACGAATAATCTACAAGATTAATGCAACCAAGGCTGCCATTATATTCAACAAAATAATAATAATAATAATAATAATAATAATAATAATAATAATAATAATAATAATAATAATAATAATATAGGTGATTGTAAAACATCTAGGAGGTTGGCCTATAACATGACTTAGTGTATCAGGGAAGATGTATATGATTTTGTTTAAGAAAACAGGACAAGTGACAGAAGGGTTGATAGGTGAAGAACAGTGGTTTTAGACAGGGAAGAGGGTGTCAGGATCAAGTGCTTGTTGTGAAATATTTATGTGAGCAGTTGGAGAGCAAATAAAAAGGACATGAGAAGGATTAAAAGGGTGAGATATGCAAAGATAAGAGTGTTTTCAGATGGTTTAGTCATGTGGAGAGATTGAGGGAGAAAGAGTGATTAATTCAAGATATTCGAGCACCATAAGTGATGGTGTAAATAGGAAGTCTGACACACTGTTAATGAGCTTTCTGAGCAGTTGTATGAGGCAACTAATGTTATGGAAGTTTTCTGCAGGGGGTTTCATTCATTCATGCGCAAAGTAATAGAAAAACAGATAAGAAAATTAATTAGTGGCTATACACACACACACACATATATATATATATATATGTATATATATATATATATATATATATATATATATATATATATATATATATACAAATAAATAAATACACACACATATATATATGTGTGTGTGTGTATTTGTGCATATATACACACATATATGTGTATATATGTATATATATATATATATATATATATATATATATATATATATATATATATATACATATATATATACACATATATGTGTATTTGTGTATATATACACATATTACACGCCCACACATATAACTTTTGTGTATATATATGTATATTTATATATATGTATATATATATATATATATATATATATATATATATATATATATATATATATGTGTGTGTGTGTGTGTGTGTGTGTGTGTGCTTGTGTGTGTATGTGTGTGTATTTGTGTGTGTGCATACATACATATATATATATATATATATATATATATATATATATAAAACATTAATACAAAGCTACGTATGAATATAGATCGAAAGACATCTTTAATTGTTTATAGATTCGGAAAGAACGCAACATAACAGCACGTTTTACAAAACCCATAAAAACAGAGCTGAATATCAAAGCTGGGAAAATCCCGAGGTTTTTGTCTCATGCAACGCATGAGGGAAAATGTAGTATTTTCTGTATGACAACACAAACAAGCTCAGCCCCAGCAGCAGGAGCAGAATTACAGCCCATAGGCATCAGAAATTCCAATTTTCCTCTTCTGCATTTTTGTGGTGAATGTTTCTTTCGCCGAGGTGAACACGACGAGACAAACTCTTGTTTTGACAAAATTGCTTCCGAGGAGACCAATTTTTTCTATATGCATTTTTAATCGGCTTTTTGTGTCTGCGTCGTTGCCTACGCGAATGGTGGCGCGCGTGTCTGTCTGTGTGTGCATGTGTCTATGTTTTATTGAAATATAAGATTAAGAACAAAGGCCAAGCGCTGGGACCTATGTGGCCATTCAGCAACGAAACGGAAATTGAGAGTCAAAAGGTTTGAAAGGTGTAACAGGAGGAGGAAAACTATGAAACAATTGTTAGGAGAGGATGGAGGAAGAAAGAGAATATGAATATGAAGGAAATGAAAGAGATTGCAGCTAGCTAGGCCGAAGAAACGCTGCGAACAGCCGTAAGTGATGCCTACAGTGCACTGCGTGAGGTGCGCTAATCCAGCTTCCTCCCTAAGGCGTGTCTGTGTTTAGCAGAACATCTAAAGAATGGGTGAAGAAATCAGATGGACCATCTCGACTCTATTATTTCCACAGCGCTCAAATTTCATAATGATTTTGCCAACTACGTATTAATTAGATGTGTTCAATTATTCACGTCTGGTGCCCGTTCTCGGGGAACGCAAATGTCTAAAATATAATGTTTAATCGACATTCGAAATAAAAGTACACAATGTTTTTAACGATTAAGTCTATATTGTAATAAATTAGCACCCACAGCATATATTATTTGACACTGTCCTGTTTAGTGAATGACTTGAACAGTTTACCTTTTCCCCTTTGCTGGTCGGCCTCCAAAAATCCTGTCTGTTTCTAGACTTCCTTTGTTCTCCTCCTTAGGAACTTTCTTATCGCTACCCCAAAATTCTGAGTTACTGGTCTAACATTGTTCCTTTTGGTGACAGACAAAACTTTGCAAAAATTACTAGAACAAAATTAGATCTTCTATCACTCTCCACTTTACAGCAAAAACCACTGGCAGTAAAATTAGATTCTCTCTGTCGTGGCTTTCGGCGTGCCATTGAAAAAGGTGCTGTCTATCGTCGGACATTTCGATATGTGCTTCCTAATCTGGGCGAAAATCAGTGCTTCAAAACTACTCACTACTGCATCAGGGACGTCATTCAAGAGCCAGGAAAAATGCAACAACTTCTGAAAATTCTGTAAAGATATAGAATTACCGCGTACCCAGCTCGAGCCTCTTAATTTCTCTGCCAAGTCTCTTGCAGCATCAAACAACTGAGAGCTAAAATCTACCATAGACCTCTGCGCTTTCCTAACCTTAAGATATTCTCTCATATCCCGTACGATTTTTAAATCCCTCACTCAACTGCCGTACGCAGTTCTAAGAAATCCTTTGAGGTCCCCAAAGTTCATCATTTTGAAACTGAAAACTACGGCAGGGACGGCCAGTATCTTCTATGTCCAGCGCTAAGAAGCTTTTAGCTTCATTAAATGCTTCTGTTTCATCTGCGATTTTCTTCGAATTCAAATAGTTTTGAACAGATTCAATAAAATTTCAACTGACTGATGCAAGAACCCATTTGCAAGCCCCAGAAGACTGGATTGCCGAAGCAACAGTCGAAACCTTACGAATTAAAGTTTCCTTATCCTTGTCGTCGCCTGCCATTTACCCTGATCTCTTCTCTTGCCTCTGCCCAAATTTAAAAATTCAAGTCAGCTCACAAACATGGCCTGATCTTAAATGCATATAATACTAAAACCCAACCCAATGTGATCTAAACCCACAAAAAGAACGCAAAAAAAAAAAACACTTATACTCTTAACCCACAACTATTTACAAACTCCACAGGAGAAATCACATCTTGATGTCCGCGAGCAACAGCTGATGGTCACTTCATATGTGGGTCAAGATTAGAAAACAAAGTCTCCCAAGGAAAGAAAGAAAGTGGAGGGAAAAGGAAAAGAGAAAATTCCTCGATAGTACCACTGGCTTCTTGCAAAGGGGAAAATGCTGAAATCACAAATCCAACACGAACACCTGTCTCCAAGCAGTTAAATGATGATGCTAGCACGAAGACCCCACCTATTGTCGTCAAGCAGAGGCACCGCCCATCGACACTTCGCTGTCTGTTGTCTCCGTGCAAAAAAAAAAAAAAAAAAACTCAGCACAAATGTACGAGCACGTTACTATGCAAAGAGCTTCTCCCTCCACCACAACCCATCACACATACCCACATATGTATAAAAAAACATGTTGCGACCATACAATAATTCAATAAGAAAAACAAAAATAGTTGTAGAGAGAAGGAGAAAACCAGGGAAAAACTGAGCTTCCTTTGTTTCCTTAAAACAACGCGATAAGGGAAAAAAAGGAAAACCCATAATAAAGTCAGCCCTTATAAATCACCTATTCCACCCCCAGGATAATTCATAAGAGAAAAACAAAAGACAGAAAAGAGAGAGAACAAAAATTTTCAAATACAACGAAATGAAAAGTCAAAAGAGAAAAACTAATTTTTTTCCCACTTCACTCGCCACTCACTGAAAAATAACCGCGTTTCACTGAAAAACACACAACTCGTCGAACACCACGGAAAAGCACCCAACATTTGCTAAACAGTCCCCCTATTCACCCAAACACACTCCAAGGAAGACTGAAAACAAAAGATCCTCCCAACGACCTTCGCGACCGAAAACTGCCAATGCAATGAAATTTCCCTCTAACCGAAGGAGTGGCCACTGCTCACATTTCACCCAGACAACACCCTACGAAAAAAATGTATATATAAGGTGTGTACCTAACTAAGAAAACTAAGACAATGAGTTTTCTTTGAACAACCTAACATAATTATCCCACTGCTGCCACCAATTATGTTAGGGTGGTTTGAATAAAACTCAATGTCTGAGTTTCTCAGTTTATTATCAAAACAGATATAACAACGGGATCTGATCGGCGGTGTCCCTGGTTTCTCTCTCATTCACACAATGTCACACTTATAAGGAAACCCAGGAAGATAGGGTTACAAGTATTGCATTATCAATTAGCTTGAAAAATTAGAATATCGTTACACTTTGTGCAAAAGTGATATTAATATAAACAAGATATGATTAAAATATACATGTCAAAATTAGTTACATATTTCTCATAATTGTTTTAAACATATGTGGTATTCCCTTACATACAGTACATTTCCGAATCATGATGATAAAATGCCTTCCACGGCTCTGTCTCTAGGCCGAAGTTGGCGTAGGAGCGCCAGAGATGACTGTCCGAGGAACTGTGTACTTCAGAATTTTCACTGTTTACAGCTATGTTACAAATATTTGCTCCATTAAGCAGAAAAACACCAATGTTCTCTTTTAGAACAAAAGTATCTCTTGACTACCACTTGACTCCTGCTTTTAGGATACGTGCTTTTAATGTTATTGATGAAGATATCTACTGATTTTACTGTTACACATGTTTGTGTGCGTATGTGTGTATTTATATTATATATATATATATATATATATATATATATATATATATATATATATATATATATATATATATATATATACTAAGTACCCATACCGCATGAAATGAATGGAATGTAAAAGGGGTTAAGGTTGCAAGTCTGAAATCTAGAATTAATATTATGAGTGGAATGTAGAAAGGAATTTGAAACAAATATACAACACTGAAAACCGTATGGAAGGATATGTAACACTATGAGTACGTGATCTGCCAAGATAGTTTAAAGTAATGAAAACTTACTGTTCATATTAATGAAGTTAAAGCGGATAGAAAAACTAGATGAAACGGTCTAGTATATTTGATAGGGAGGAGATAAAGTTTAGGTGAGTCAACAGAGCCATAAAAACTCTAACAGCGTAGGTACAAACAAGGATACTGCTTGTTAATAAAAACAAATAAAGTGCATAGATAGAAAACTGGAATTGACTTTACATTGATGAGCAAAACAATAAGTATAAAAACCTGGTTAACAAACCTATATGCAAAACTGCCTGAATCCTCAGAGAGAGAGAGATTAATGCTCAGAATAAATTACTGTTTTGACAGAGGAAATTGTCTTGTTAATGCCACTAATAAAAAAAACGTGAGATATATTTGCATATTGTTAGAACACAGGTTCTATAATTATAGTAAGCAACGATTAGATTTTGACTCAGAAATTATTCATATAAGCAAGCAAATTTTGCTTTTTATCTATAGAAGGATTCATTTGACAGCAACGTGACATTTTTCAAGAAAACAGTGCCAAAGAATTGTTGGTGATGAAATGGAAGACCCAGTTGAGGAATTTGATTAAGTTATGTGGGGTCATGCCAGTCCCTGTGCATATTGGGAGTAACTGACTTCTTTCTACAGTATACAAGGTATTTAAGAAGTTAATTAACGCTGTATCTTTGCGGATCAGCGCAAGATTAATGCAGTGCTTGTTCCAAAGAATGACATATCTGCAGGCTGCACTAACTACAGGCGAATTTGCACTCCTCCTTGTGCTCTTTAAAGTTGCAGAAAAACTTATAAGTTAGTATAAGTAGAGGATTGTTAGCTGATAGTCACTATGCATACAGGAAGCGGTTAGGTACCTGCGATGCTTTTTAGACTTGACATGCCATTTGTAAGAGAACCTTGTTAAGGGTTTTGAGTGTAGGCTAATTCAGATAGATTTTAGGGCTGTTCAATTAGTAAATCACAAGGCACTTTTTCTATAAACTTAAGAATCTTGGGTGGGTAGATATATTTTGGTTACTTCAAGATTTCCTTACAGGTAGGCAGCAACGAGTTGCTGTTGATGAGAGCTTTCGCTAACCAAGACCTATTATGTCTGGAGTTCCAGGAGTAGTGTTCTTAGGCCATTGTTACTTTAGTGTATACAAGTGATATGGTTGTTGGTGTGGAAAACAAGATTGTTCAGAATACTGATGACGCAACACTTGTGGGTGTAGTCAAGTCTCCACTTATGAGAAATGAAGTTGGACATGGAGCGGATTAGTGAATGGTGTAGCGGGAGGGGTATGAGGCTGAACTTCAGGAAAACGACCCTTAGGAAAGTAGAGTGCTCAGTGCACTCACGCGGTGCTACTAGATTGCAGTGTCCCTTCGGCCCCTCGCTGCAACTCCTTTCATTCCTTTTCCTGTACCTCCGTTCATATTCTCTTTCTTCCACCTTACTTTCCACCCTCTCTAACAATTGCTTTATATAATCCATTCCATTCATAATGCAACTGCGAGGTTTTTCTCTGTTACACCTTTCAAACCTTCTACTGTCAGTTTCCGTTTCAGCGCTGAATGACCCATAGGTCCCAGCGGCAATTAGCCTAAATTCTATGTTCTGTTCTGTTCCATTAAAACGAAAACATTATTGATTAGCAGATCTCGTACAGATTTTCCACCCCATCCCCCTTCAGGTGGATGGGACTCTGTTGAATGAATCTGAAACCTTAACTATTCGTGGTGTAACTTTTGACTTGCATCTTATTTTTGAGTAACGTCTAATGAAAGTGTCAGGAAATGCCACAGGAAGTTAGGTATCTTACATAGGGCCTCATATATATATATATATATATATATATATATATATATAATATATATATATATATATATATATATATATATATATATACAGTATATATATATATATATATATTTTATATATATATATATATATATATATATATATATATATATATATATATATATATATATATATATATATATATATATATATATATATATATATATATATATATATATTTTATATATATATATACACACACACACAAAAATAAGAGCTGATTATAAGATCCAATAGTTGAAAAAGCTAAAACAATTGTGATGGTAAAATTACAACTCACAGACTTAAATTACATGCACACTTGATTAAAACTGAGACTAGAAGTACAAAAAATTATAAATAACGAAACAAACATTTAAACATCTCGGCAAAATTATATATTAATAAAAAGAACGCCAACACATACAATCAAAAGCAAACACTCATAAAACTACAGCTGAAGACAGCTCCACACAACCAACCTTTCAGCATCAAAGATAAAAACATACTAAAAGTAAACAACGTCAAGAGGTACAAAGAATGACAGAAAACTTTAGCTAAAAACAACGGGACAGCAGAGGAATGGTTGTTTAGAGTCGGAACTCATAATTTGATATTTAACGTTTCCAAATCAACAGTTCGTTGAGTTCCTTTGTTTGGCCAATAATTTTAAAATCTTCATGTTTGATGGTAGTTTTACATTTAATAATGTGATTCCTTATATAAGAAGTTTCTAGGTTAGATAGATTACAGTTCTCTATAACAAACGCCCCGATGAGAATCGGCCCTGACCCTGAGAAGACGCTGGGACAAGTGTATTCATAAACGACGCCCGACGTCATCAAGGGGCAGAGCCGATCCTTAAACTTGAAGAGCGAGCCAATGGTCTTAGGATTGTCAGGTATAAACTTTAGATTTATGGCTCCGAAATGTTTGTGTGCGATCTTAGTAAAATCTCTTCGAAAATTGTCATTTAGCAGATACGGGAAACTGGCATAAAGAGGTAGCTTGGGGACCTTAAACATATGGGATGTTCAGAAAACTTTTGATTAGTTTATTTAAAATTTTATAGAGGATCTTACAAGGAAAGCAGTTATTAGAGAAGTACTGGAGGAGAAAAGTAATTTCCTTGTGGAAGAAAGTCCAGCTAGAGGCAAGAGACAAAGCACGATAGAGCAAGGTATATAGAGTTAAGTTTGAAACTGAGAAAACAGAAACTGTAGAAGTTGGAACCGAGACCAGTAAATGTTTTTTCTAAAAATTGAGGTACAAAACAGTCATTTTCCTTAGAGACCAAAATATCTAAGAAGGCTAATTTTGAATTTTGTTCTTTTTCCATTGTAAAATTAATATTATTGTGGTGATTATTAGAAAAATCCAAGAACCGGTCTGCATCGAACTCATGTTTGAATAGGATAAAAGTGTCGTCCACATAGCGGGAGTAAAACCAATATGGACAAAGCCAACGGGCCACAAACACGAGAACGCTCCTAAGGGTAATCAGTTTTTTTAGTAGGTTCTTAGCAGCTTCCCTTAAGCCACTAGCTGCAGCCACTTTCATTCCTTTTACTCTACTTCCTTTCATGTTCTCTTTCTCCCATCATACTTCCCACCCTTTTCTAACAATTGTTTCATAGTGCAACTGGCAGGCTTTCCTCCTGTTACACTTTTAAAACGTTATTGCTCTCAGTTTCCCTTCCAGCGCTGAATGCCCTTATAGGTCCCAGCGCTTGGCCTTTGGCCTAAATCTTATATTCAGTTCCAGAGAGAGTTATATATAGGACTAGGGAAAGGTGATAGATTAATAAATTCAAGGGAACAGAAAATAAAACCGATTCCCCTGATTTCAGGAGACGTCAGGAGAAAGCAGGAGTGAGTTTGCTCCTCGCTTGAACATTCGGTGGTCTGAAGATTTCACAACTGCACTGGGCAAACTACTCCACGTTTTAGCTATAACCGAAATAAAACGCCTGGCAAACTGAGTAGTATTAAACCTGACATTAAAAAACGGCATGAATGATGTACGTCCTGCGCAATAAATAAAGCTCTTTTGGAAAAGAGCTCTGATGCATTGCTCCGCGAGGGAAGTTTCCCACCTGACTTTTCAGAATCACTTTTATAACACCGTTGACGATTTCTGGGTCGCGTATCACTCTCGAATTCCCTTGGTATAAATGTAAAAAAATTCTTTTATTATTCTTATTGTTATTATAATATCTCTCTCTCTCTCTCTCTCTCTCTCTCTCTCTCTCTCTCTCTCTTCACCTACACACCACACACACACACACAGTCACCTATACACAATAGCTCATCAGTAGTGCGTTGACCCCTCATTCTTTTTACTTCTGACTTTGCAGTAGATTTTAACTAAGCCACAAATAAAATTATTCAATATTTTTCTGTTTAGTCTAAAGATATTAAGAACTGACTTTCAGTTGGCAAAAATATCGTTCAGTATCTTATTATGACATAATGGCTAATGGTTGTTTAATAATAACAAAAATAATGACAATACATTTGCTAAAAAATCCTTTTCTATAGATTTTTACTATAATGTCATAAAAATAGGCAGAATTCTTGAGCTTTCAGGATTTTGATAAAAATATGCTTCAGAATATCTTTACAGAATATATGTATCGTCAAAGTGTATATGTTTTTCCTGCACCTATTATTCTCTCTCTCTCTCTCTCTCTCTCTCTCTCTCTCTCTCTCTCTCTCTCTCTCTCTCAGGGTTTTAGGAAATATCTGTCAACAAAAGAGAAATTAAAATTGCCCAACTCCTTCGATAATCTGTTAGCCAGAATCTAAATACTCGCATAAATAGCCAGGTTCTTTAAGGAACGAACAGCAAACGAAGAAGTTAATTGAGTTCCATAAACAAACTTCGCGTGTTGGGAAAATCTGCTGAATTTCTACCTTAAATGTGATGTAGTCTCAAAAGAGATGTGATTAGGCATCAAAGCGAACATAAAATTAACTGATGCAATTAAGTGCCACAAGGATTCAAAATATATGAAAAATAGTTTCCACAAAATATTTTGTCACGGCTGTGAAGGACTCAAAAGTTACCCAGTATTCCTTTAATTCAGATACGTGTTTACATCGAATAAGAACCCGCCAAGTGATTAGGGATTTTCAGCTTTGTCCCAATTGTTTTTCAAGAACCCTTTACAACATACGTGAAAATTCAGTCTAAGTATTTAGTAAAATATTTTAGTTTTAATTACAAAGACAAGTCAGCTAAATTAAACGAAAAACTAAGTTTGTGGTCCGTCAACACTGTAACGTGAGAATTGCCTGTCACCCATCACTCCCTAACCGCTGGATAATCGTAGTCACCAGAAACACTGAAAAAGTCGTGATTTTTCGTAAATCTTGTACTGAAATAACAAAGAAATCACGAAGTCTCCTCCGTACATTAGCTCGCAAAAGTTCTTAATCATAAAACGGACCGTTTCTATGCAAAGCATATTTTTTTTAGTAATTGAAAAATAGTTTGAAATCTTTAAGTTTCTTTTGTGAACAATACGTCCTTGGCAAATCAAACAAGGCTTTCGCAAATGACGCAGTTGGAAATGTAACGCAAATCTTAGAAAACAGAAGCTCCGCGAAAAGACAAGGAAAGAATTTCATAATGACGCACAAACCGTGTCTTTAATTGGGAACATTGTAAGAATAACAACGAATCATATTTTCCTTTAACACTCGCTTGAAAGAGTAAAAAATCTAAATCGCCATTAAATATAAACAGCTCTCTGTTGTGTTCATGTATAGAAATAGATTTTTGAATAATGATAATTAAGGACATTAAGTTTTCTCGAGCTTGGGAGATGTATTTTTCTGTTATTAGGAATATTTAATGTAAGGAGAATTTAGGATAAAGCTTTCAAAGAACATGAGTTTTTTTTTATTGAAATGTACTACCATTGGGATACAAAATATTGCATCATTTCCTTTAATGTTTCAGACAAACGGCATATGGCTGTATTCAGAAAGCGGTATCTGGCAACTGTTGGCCTGGCGGCAAATTCATGGGATGTATGCTAGTATTGCATCGACCCCGTTTTTTTTTTTTTTTTTTCCATGCCCCTAGTTTAGGTTGGGTTAGAATAGATTAATGTAAGACCGGAAGTAATTTGCGTGTGGGAAACATATTGAGATTATATTCAGAAAATTCTTGGTTAATTTTTAAGATATGGCGTCCTGCTTTTTTTTTTCAGGGGAAAGGTCCAGTATATACATCTCTGAAAATGGCCAGGCGGCACAGGCGCATGATTTGTCTTGATGGCAGACTAACCGTTTTACTCTGGTGCAGGTTGCCTAGAGCAAGAGCCAGTTTCTCAGGTGTTCCGCTGGCTTGATCTAAAACAAACGAAGAAGTCACTCGCTAATTACTACTGTGTTGGCAATGCGCATGCTGGTAGCCGAGCCAAATAACATTCCATTTAAAGGAAATTGAATTATAACCGTTCTTTCGTACGTTTTTTTTTTTTCGAGAATTGTGGTACTAACTTTTTTATGTAACTCGGCCTACACCGTTTTTTTTCGGTCTGAAGAGGGTTTTATTTTAGCACTCAAAATTTGTAGGCCTATATGTTTCGCGTATACAGCGTTAAAAACAAAACTGTTTATTACATTTTGTCTATTTGTCATAATCAGAATATTAAAAAAAAATTGAAAATTAACCTATAAATGTTTGGTTAGGCCTAATGATTCTTGCCTGGTCTGTGAAAGGCTGGGAATTCTGTAATATGCAGCATGATATAATAAACACAATTAAAGAAAAACAACAGTAAATTATAGGTTCTCCCATATATTCAATAAGGGTGACTTTCTAGCCAGTTTCAGTTCATGAGTGCTATTCGCATCCTGATATTAAATAATGTATCCCCCAAAAGCTCCGATAACTCAGTTCACACATGACGTAACCAGTTACCATTCATTCTAGGCCTATGTGACTCCCGTTAAACCATTTATTTGTAAAAAAAAAACAATATTCCTATTTTCCTTCTCTGGTATAACTGAATTAAATTCTCGGTCATAATTGTAAGAATTTTCCATTTCACGGTCTACTCAACATTTGAGGATGCAGGCGTGCCAACCGAACGGCATACGGCAAAGCATTTCACCACACTTCAGGAAAGAGGACTGTATTTAGTTGAAGGAAATTACAGTATAATATTTGTGTTAATTATATCTTATTTGCTAACTTGAAGTAACATTCTTTTAACAGAAAGGTCTTTAAACAGGTGATACTCCGATAAAATTAGATATGCCAAGCACTACCCTACTGATGTTTTATTTGCGTAAAACAGTCTTTTAACAGAAAGCTCTTTATACACAAAATAACCTGTTAACACTTAGTTCATATCTAAACTTAATGAAATATTTCATAATGATTCGGACAAAATACGCAAAAACCTGCATAAAAGAAGGGATTTTCTTGCAGTTTTATTTTTTACTTTATTTAGTTGATTCTTCTTTTCATATTATAAAAAAATCTCACCAACTAATTAATATACGGACCATACAAAAAGAAATAGGATCATTTTTATATATTCTGTAAAGTGATGCAGTATTAAATATCGTAATTGTACATTGATTCCTAATCTAAAAGAATTTGTTTACAGAGAAATAGACAGCTAATGTTCAGAAGTTTAGAGAACGTTTACACAAAAGGACGTTTTCATATCTGTTCTCTAAGAAAAGTTTACCAAAGTTTACCAAATATCCTGAAGCTTCTTGCAATAGTTTTGAAACGGTTAAAGACAAGTGTTTTATTGGCACAAAGAAATGAAAATAAGTTGTTGAGAATTAAAAAGATAAAAGCAGGTTTTCAGACTAAAGTGGTCTCTAACTTATTCTGATATAACATAAATCATTTTGCAGCTTACCATTACAACCCTGCTTGAAACATTTTCTAAGGCTCAAAATGTTGAAAAAGAGCGTTATTAAGGTTATTTACCTATAATAACAATCCTTAAAAAGTGAATACTTGCGTGTTAGCCGCATACAAGATTGTCCTAAGATACAAAGAGATAAAAAAATAAATCATTTGCAAAGGTAATCATCAGGTAAAGCAGAGGTGCACTTATTAATTTTCGTTTCCTCAGAGACTTAACCAAGAAGGAGGAAAGGTTTTGGGAGTTAGGAAAAACAGAAAAAGGGGCAAAGATTCCCGAGACGGGCAGTAGAGGACAGAAACAGTCACCGAAGAACTGCGTCATCCTACGAGGATTCAGATTTCCCCAGGGTCAGGGAGCGAAAAGGCAGTCTGACTGGATGTTACACGACGCAGCCAAGGAAAAATAAATAAATAAATAAATAAATAAATAAGAAAATAGATAAATAAATGTAAATCAAGTAGGTTTTGCAATATCTGTATTAACTTATCGCGTGTAATTAGATTCATGATAAAACATTAAATAGAGACCGTGAGTCCCAGGCGATATTACAACCAGATTACACTCGGTAATCAGCTTTCATTGGCGAAGGAGGCAGAGAATATCTTTCCCTGTTTTGGATTATATATCCCTCAACAGTTACGTTTGGGTGCAACAAATATTCGTTCTACATTTCTGTAATATCTTTAACCAGAAATTGAAAACAGAGCTTCCCAAAGTCCGGTAATTGTATTCTTTATTCATGAATTAATATTTTCCTATTTCCATAAATCATACTTCAAGATCAAAGGCGAATTTGAGTGTATCGTCAAATCAGAGATTTTCAAGCATGAATTCATTTGTATCAAAACGCTTATTTTCAACCGATAATTTCGCAAGAAATTGCAAATGTTGACAGAAATCAGTGAGGCATGGAATTATATTGAATTTCCTGTCTTATTAACTCAGTTTATCTGTGCCCTCTATATATTAGCATTCCTATTACATTAATTAAAAGGTAATGTCTAATATGTTCCCATCTTTTACCTTTTTAGCTACAAAATCAGCGTTCCGAACGTTCCCCATTGTCAGACCACTATTTTCAGTACGAGAGAAATTGTGCCCTATCTGTTGCACACGATCTACTCGCATCAATTTCAGTTTCCGCCTTGTCTCCACTGGTAACGCTTTCACGTAACTTATTCCGTGTGAAGAATCTCTTCGGCTTGATTTCATCTATCAAAAAATGGGAAAGTCTCTCTTCTCTCTTCTCTCTCTCTTCTCTCTCTCTCTCTCTCTACGAAGAGCATGGCAGGGGGAATATGGCAGTGGCTGTGCAGCGCTGAAGCAGAATTGAGTTAGCAAAAGCAATAACCGCATGACGTCAAATATGAACAGCTCAGGGCCTTGGCGTGTCCTAGAGGCAATAGGATGAAAAAGGACGGAGGACGTAAGGATAAGAGAGTCTAAGGGAGGGGGAACTGGACATAGGAGGCGGCATGAAAGTAAAGCGAGCATGTCAATGGAATCGAAGCTTTCAGATCACCTTTCCTATTTTGGCTCCGAAGGAAGCCTCTAGTGAAAAATCGTTATGAAAAATGAGCCATTTTATTTTCAAGAAAGTAATTTTTTCCTTTGATTTGTCATATTTCGCTGATGATAAGATATTTTTTTCAGTTTCTCATTTGCTGTTTATTTACCAATCCACCGTGATCTCCCTCTTTGAAAAATATATTAGATATCTTTATGATTTATCTATTTTAGCCTAAATCTGTAAACAATATACCTTTTGTATAGTTGCTTAAACTTATTAATCAGTATAATTTTTTGTTGTGCTTTTAGCTTTAAAATAACCTGTCAAAAGCATCTTTAGCCTTTAGACCGATATTATAAAAGCTGCTGAATGTTTATCATTTAAAACTGAGCATATGACTCAAGTTAACCTTCTCATATATTTCCAAACGATGTTATTGCGTCCACGAGTGATTAAACTTAGATGTCTTGAAATTATCAAATAACTAATGAATCCGTTCTTTTTATCTGCACATTATTGATCTAGTTTCCATGAACGATATTTGAATTAGGTTAACACGTCTGTAATTTGAGAACTTATTTTAGCCTGATTTATATAACAGATTGCAGTCTTTATAGATAGTCTTTGTAAAGATCATTAATTATGTGTGGAGCTAAAACATTAATTACTAGCCTGAAATAATGTTACACTTCCTATCTAGAGCCAAGACTAGAGCAATAGAGCCAACGTAGTTGGCATTTCAGGGAGCATCTCTCAGACATAAGTACAGTGGACTAACCACTACAACCATCAAAAGTGAATTAGACCAAGTACAGTTCCTGGGAGCAATATTCAACCATTTCACATATGAATCCAACATGAGCTGTTAGATGACCATGAAGTATTTAAAAGGCGAACCAAGAAAAAATGCGCCGAAGTTTCTTTGGCGCAATCGAGTTTTCTGTCCGGTGGTGGCCTCAGCCACGTCCCATTAAACTCTTAGCCGCGGCCCACGAAACTCAGCCACTGTCCAGTGGTGGCCTATGTTGTTGGTACCTACAGCGTTGCCAGAAGTACGATTATGGATAACTTTAACCTTAAATAAAAACTGCTGAGGCTAGAGGGTTGCAGTGTGGTATGTTTGATGATTGTAGGGTGGATGATTAACATACCAATTTGCAGCCCTCTAGCCTCAGTAGTTTTTTAGATCCGAGGGCGGACGGACAGACAAAGCCGGCACAGTAGTTTTCTTTTACAGAAAACTGAAAAGTGCAAAAAGTTATTGGTTCAGAAGCGTTGCTGACAGAAGCCCGAGCACCAACCTAAAACTTCCGAAGACATTATAGCACCGTTTTCCCTTCGAGAAAAAGAATTGCTCTTCACAGAAATATGACATTTGATCTTTATTTTGTTTTAGAACGTTCCAGTTTGTCAGTACTAACGGTAATTCACTTGCTAATTGTAAGTGAATAATGAAATAATAAATAATGAAATAATGAATAATGAAAGACGTGAATTCGAAATTGCTAAATCTGCTTTTCATGCAACTTAAAACAGTATATTAGAACCTTTTCCCTATTTCCACCAAAGGTTTTTTCTTTTTAAGGAAAATCTAGTTACTGAAAGCGCTTGCTTTGTGCTTACGAAATATCACTATTTTACCAATAAATTAATTTCATAATTCGTTTTATAATTCTCTTTAAATTGAACATCCTTCACTTATGTTATCCAACCATCAAAGCAGATATTTTAGATAAGTAAAAAAATGAATTAGAGTACTGAAGTTTCCTGCCATAAAGTTTAAAAACTACTGATATCAGGAGACAGTCACCCTACGGTCTGAGGCTTATGTCATTCGCTAACTATCGAGCGTTCTAGGATATGATGCCCTGTGGTCAATTGTAGTGGGTCGAAAATGAGTGAAGAAACCTTAACCTGAAAATATTTACTGGATGTTCCAACATACAGATATATATATATATATATATATATATATATATATATATATATATATATATATATATATATATATATATATATATATATATATATGTTGTATGAAGGTATTTCATCAGAAATTCCTCCAGGTGTTTGGTTATTGGACTGTGTTTGGAACTCAGTCAGAGTTTGGTTATGACATCTTCAGTTTCTTCATGGCTGTAGAATACGACTGTTTTTGGAAGATCAGACCAATGTTCTGCAGGATTTCAGACAAACTCCATAGTGGTTTTTCTTGTATTTGTCACTATAAAGACTTATTTACAAAAGAATACAATTGGTCTGTATGGGATGATCTCCCATGTCGATCTAATCTCTAAGCTGTCACACTTTTACATAGCAAGACTAAGATGCACACACGAACAAACATATGACCTCGTTCCCAAGGACTTCCCACGGCTACGTGACTTTGCCTCCAGCTCTGAGCAAAGGAGAACGCTGAGTTTATGCAAACTGATGCTAATGTATGATGACGCACTGTCTTAAAGCACTACACAGGTACTTATTGATGACGTCTGCGTCTGGTTTGACCAAACGGAGATTTCACAATAGCCTTCCTTTCATGATCAGTACAGATATACAAATTGGGAATTATCTTAGATTTACTAAGAAACGTAGTTTCTTTAAATGTAACATAAATGAAATATGACATTTGCTCGGCCACGTAAAACACAATAGGAACGAAATCATCAAAATAGGCATTCACTAGCTAAGCATAAATTCTCAGAAAGCAAAAGAAAATATACGCTTCCAAATATCATTATACTCAAAATGTGAATGAGACATGTAGTAATTACTGAAGACAGCAAATACTGAAATATGTTGCATATTTGTGAACACAAGTCTTACCAAAATGTAGCAAAGTGAGAAAAAAAAGGTAAGTTATATAACTCAAATATTGATTATACTGACAATGCTAATGATTAACATATAAATCATATATAGATAATGCAATCCGGATAAATCAAACAAAACAATGCAATTCAGAAATGATAATGCAATCCTGAAATGATAATGCAATTCTGAAATGATAATGCAATTCAGAAATGATAATGCAATTCAGTACGGAAGTAAAAACATTTGTGCACAGAATATATGAATACACTTGCAATGATAGAGATTGAAATCAATGCTTAAAAATGTATCCAAAGGTAATAACCATATGGTAGGTTTATATAAACAAACAGTTATCCTGATAGATTAATCAGTATGGACAACCAAAATGCAAAATGTTGAATGAACAACATGCTACTACACGCAAATGATACATACATATGTAGTATAGGTTATTGAAAGAAATAAATGTAGATAAATGATAACGCCAGAAATGTTCAGCTCTTCCTCACATATATATTACCAACGAAAATAGAACCTTTTCAGTCTTTCTCTGTGTACTCGAGCTTTAATGAAAAAATGGCCAGTAATTTCATTACTGAACTCCGGAACATATAATTGCGCCAGTCCAACGTTGACCTTTGAGAAACAGCAGATTTCGCAATGGTCTCCCTTCATCTCTCGTGCTTTTTCCAAAACATTTTTGACGATTACGCCTACGGCTCCCAGGAACATACCAACGGCAATTAATGTGTAGAGGAGAAGAAAATCATGGTGATCAGAAGAATGGCTCGCAGGAGACAGCAAGTCTAATGATGCAATAGCGTTTTCGACGGGCCTGCTGTAGGTTTGTTAGACCTTGCAGCCTAGTGTTTCCCCACGATGTGTTGATGAAGAAGTTGCGCCCACGGGTGATGGATGTGCTAGCTCGGATGAAGAGTGACGACGTTGTTGCAGTGCAGCCATCATTAACGATGAACATGTGTCCTGTTGTCCTAGTACCATCTGGGCAAGTGACGATGTATGGTTCTGCAGAGAAGACGAATGACGTGCCATTCACGAGCCTGTGACGAAACTGATTGTCACGATACCGTACTAAACCAGCCAAACAATGTTCATGTGTATGGGGAGAGGTTCTGTTAAGTACCAAGTCCAATTCGCATGAATTCAATGACGTAATGTTTAAGAATTCAAACAAATCGATCCTGCACACTACATTATTCATAACATCCTGGCAATCATTTAACAGTGCTTGGTCTCGGACTACCGTAAAGCTTCCTTATTGGCGGAAACCAATACTAGAGCTGACAGATTATTAATAATAGGTGTCGAGACGTTAGATACATACGTGGGAAAAGGCTGAAATTTTATACGCTTTCCACGCGTCTGATGGGTTGAAAGGAATGTCGATTACGATCTTATCAAGGTCAACTTTAACTGTAATCAAGCTGTAATAAAATTCAACTTTATGGAAGTCTACTACTGGAACATAGCGCATTTTATCGTGAGCATTATTGATAATCTGAGTAAGATCTTTAATCGGTAACAAATGAGAGACAACACGCCTTTAGCAGCAAGTGTTATAGCTTCCACGTAATCTTTTGATTTTTCGATAAAGCTTGAAAACTCTCAGTATACATGATTAATTTTAGCGTGATAATACATCAAAGTTGCTAACAAAACTTGAGTGTCATGAATCTGATTGAAACGTCGTGACTGTTCATTTACTTTACTGATTACGCTGTTCAAAGCTTGAATTTGTTTGTTTAGTTCTCCTGCTAATACCTCTTGTTGATGTTCCAGATTTTCGATTTTAACCCGTGATCGCGAAGTTTTAAACGATTTGAAATTCCTAACCCAAGACCTGCTACGGAACCAACCAAATTTAATGCCGCTAGAACAAGTGGGTTACGCCTTTCTGTAACGTCATGAGGTATTGACCACATTAGCAAATCACGAGCCAAGATTTCAGCTTCGCTTGTTTTATTCCTTAATTCCCAGAAAAGCATATTAATTGTGTCACTGACTTGATTCGGCGACGTTGGATCACTGCTAGCTAAGAATGATTTATGCAAGTCTGCCAGAGATTGATAAAAAGAGTCAATTCTGATTTCAAAGTTATTACTTCATTTTCGCTAGTAAAAATGGCGTTCATATTGACTTCTAAAACTATATTACTGCCAGTTAGAAAGAAATTATTCATTTCCTCTACTATAGAACCATGATGTAAAGTTATTTCAGAACTCTTTCCAGCTACGATAAACATTGAGAGGAATAGTGCATGGTATAATTTGACAAGCTTCATGTTGGAGCCTGTAAAAAAAATAACTTGTAAATAATGAAACAAAAACATCGCATCATCCAAATGATGTAAAAATTCACACAATAATTAACTTTTTTCATAACAAACCATTGTCTTAAGCTCTCACATGAGAGATAGATACTGTTCGAACATCCGCTGAATCGGACTGATTCCGAATTTTAAGTCGGTTACCTATTAAAACTTCTATAACTATGAAAGGACCTTCAAACTTAGGCAACAACTTCCAATTTAGCCCTTTTCTAACATAGACTTGTACATATACTATATCTCCTTCTTGGTAAGGCTTTGTGACCTTAGCTTTTTATTGGATTCTGGTAAGTAGGTCGACGAGGTTCCTCTGCTGTCCAACTTCCGTCTGGCTAGATACACGTCATCGAAGGGATGTTATTGTAGATGTTAAACTTCGTATGTTGATGAATGTTGATTGCAGATACCCTCAAGGAACGACGTGGAGTGTTGATGTGCAATGTTGCGTAGATTTGTGTAGATTTCTCTCTCTCTCTCTGCCATGCGTTGGGGTAGATGTGTTGTGAAGGTCAGATGTTTTCCTCGCTTTTTCGTTGTTGATTGTTTTCTTTCCGTCTGCTTGTAACCATGTTTATGAAGATGACAATTGTCTGTGGTTTTTTGGGCATCTCGCCGTATCGGAGCTTCCGTTTACCAATGTAGACGCCATGTAGAGGTGCTGCCAGAAAGCTCTGTTGTGACCGCTGTTGGTTGCGCTGCCACCACTGTTGTATGAAGGTATTTCATCAGAAATTCCTCCAGGTGTTTGGTTATAAGGACTGTGTTTGGAACTCAGTCAGAGTTTGGTTATGACATCTTCAGTTTCTTCATGGCTGTAGAATACGACTGTTTTTGGAAGATCAGACCAATGTTCTGCAGGATTTCAGACAAACTCCATAGTGGTTTTTCTTGTATTTCGTATAAAGACTTATTTACAAAGAATACAATTGGTCTGTAGAGGATGATCTCCCATGTCGATCTAATCTCTAAGCTGTCACACTTTTACATAGCAAGACTAAGATGCACACACACGAACAAACATATGACCTCGTTCCCAAGGACTTCCCACGGCTACGTGACTTTGCCTCAGCTCTGAGCAAAAGGAGAACGCTGAGTTTATGCAAACTGATGCTAATGTATGATGACGCACTGTCTTAAAGCACTACAGAGGTACTTATTGATGACGTCTGCGTCTGGTTTGACCAAACGGAGATTTCACAATAGCCTTCCTTTCATGATCAGTACAGATATACAAATTGGGAATTATCTTAGATTTACTAAGAAACGTAGTTTCTTTAAATGTAACATAAATGAAATATGACATATATATATATATATATATATATATATATATATATATATATATATATATATATATATATATATATATATATATTATGAATGTATAAAAGATCATATATACATATATATTATATATACAGCATATATACATTATATATATATATATATATATATATATATATATATATATATATATATATATATATATATATATATATGCATATATATATATATATATATATATATATATATATATATATATATATATATATATGCATATATATATATATATATATATATATATATATATATATATATATATATATATATGAATGTATGTATGTATGTATGTATGTATGTATGTATGTATGTATATATATATATACACACACAGTATATATATCAGTATATTTACAAAAGGAAGATGAAGTTGGGTAGAAACAGACTTTTGTGTAATTGTTAACAGAGAAAATACTGACAGTGTAAATACGATACATAAAAAATGTAATGTCTAATTCTCTTATATAGGAAACAAGTGGAGGAAAACTCTGCCTTGTATCTTCACTATAAGCTTTACAAGCTATTAGAACACTACTGTCAAATATACAGATTTTATATCTTTTATGCATGACCTGGTCTATTCTGTTTGCGTGTGCATAAATGGTTGTTATTTTGGTTGGGGAATATATTGTCATACTAACCATCATCATGCTCATCATCATCATAATGATAATGAAAAAAAATGGTAATAATCATTATAGTAAACAGAAACCTGTTGCCTGCACTGAGTCCCTAGCCCAAATTAACTGCATTGTTTTACCAAAAGGTTCTTATCAAGCCCACAACTGTATAGACTGAAAAGAAAATGAACTTATAAAAATCATGTCAGAAAAACTGTTTGGCACCTAAAAGAAAATTGTGTTAAAAACGGGGATGTTTCTAATCAACTTATTTCCTAAAGGCATGATCCATGCAGGACCCACGAGGACAGGTCGGCCAGACAAGGGAGTAATGATGAATCAGCCGAGTCGACTGCTTAAAGGGACCCATGGCCCATCATTTGCAGGTTGTTAACCAAGTGCAGTTAAACTTTTAATACTATTGAATATTTATATAGTTTAATTGAGGACGAATTTCTTTTCTTTTATCGAATGTCTGAGGTATTCTGAGTGATCTTCATTATAGTTTACGTCACGATGTTGTTTAAACAAGAGATATACAGCTGTTATCCTCACTATCGATAAAAAAGTTTACTTACAGTTGTGACACATGAGGCTGTATTTTCTACCCAAATAACTGACACTGACAAATAATGAAGTTCCTGGTAGACAGCCATTAAGAGAGAGTTAATACAAAACTGAAACTATTAATGCAAAGAGGAAAGACGCTCAAATGTTCTGTTGCATCGACGAGCCGGTCAGTTGTAGGTCCTGCTTGCCATGAGCCCGTGTGACGTCACTGTCTGGCAGACGTGTCTTAGCCATGATCTGCTTGTCGATTATATAGCAAAAAATATCTAACTTGTTATATAAATTGATATATGGTCATGAAAAGTAAGAGAAGGTCACCCTTATAGGGTCATAAGGTTAGTCGTGACCTAGCCGTTCGAGTGTTATGGAAAGAGAAGAGAAAAATGTATAATAATGATTCCTAGGAATCAAAAATCATCAAAATTAGCTACGAAAATTCACTCTGGATGCTCAGGAAGACTTGTGGCAGGAACTGTTTTACATCATCTCTCTGTTGATACATAAAAATTAGTATTTTATATATTTCATTCATGCGATTGTTAGAAAAGAACTTTGAGATTGCAAGCCAAAATGCTCAGCATTATCTATAAAAAAACAAGTAAAAAATGCGCTGAAGTTTCTCCGGCGCAATCAAGTTTTCTGTACAGCCGCTACAGCGTATAATCAAGGCCACCGAAAATAGATCTATCTTTCGGTGGTCTCGGTATAATGCTGTATGAGCCGCGGCCTATGAGACTTTAACCACGGCCCGGTGGTAGCCAGTCCTATATCGTTGCCAGACGGACGATCATGGCTAACTTTAACCTTAAATAAAATAAAAACTACTGGGGCTAGAGGGTTGCCTCAATTTGGTATTTTAAGATCTGGAGGGCGGACAGAAAAAGTGCGGACGGACAAAAAAAGTGCGGACGAACAGAAAAAGCCGGCACAGTAGTTTTATTTTACAGAAAACTAAAAACTACCGCAATACTGAAGCCATTCGTGGTATTTTAAAATCGCAGCTCACCACACAGAATAGTTTATCCTGAAATGAAAATATGACATCAGGTTTCGCAAAGCGCAAAATACAACATTTTGAATAGCTTTTGAAAAAAAATGTTTGGATTCAGCTGGGAGAACGAGCGCCGTAATTCAGAGTTACGAAACGTTCGCTCAGAGCTCAGGAAACGAAAAATGATTCGACAATGAAATGTTGGTATTTTGATTCTAAAAATGGAAGTGCAATCTCCACAACTCGGTTTGTTTCAGCAGTAATGGAGTCAAGTGATCAGGTTACCAACTGCAATAATCTAAAAGGTTCCTATGAAAATCGAGGGAGGAAAATAATAATAATAATAATAATAATAATAATAATAATAATAATAATAATAATAATAATAATAATAATAATACATTCTGAAGAGCTGAAGCAATTTTGATACCAATACATTCTCTTCAATGTTATCCTCACCATCCCATTGTGAGTGTGGAAAAGATTAGGTAAACTTCACGTAAAAACTTACCAAGGTTTCAGGTAACTGTTTTGTCACACTTCTACTTAATTCTGCTTCTAATCAAGCTGTTGGATACTTGGATATGTATGTACACAAACATATATATACATATATATATATATATATATATATATATATATATATATATATATATATATATATATATATATATATATATATATATATATATATATATATATATATATATATATATATATATATATATATATATATATATATATATATATATATATATATATATATATATATATATATATATATATATATATATATATATATGTGTGTATTTCTTCTTCTTCCCAGCTTGTTCCCATTTTTATATGGGTACGTGATGCCTTCTTTTGAAGGACATTGATTTGGCTTTGGGGTAGACTTTGTAGTCCCGATTGGCTGCCCTGCCTGACATCGCTTAGACCCTGGTATTGTGTACATGTATTGTACCAGTTCATAGCGCTCTTTCTCCAAGCAGCGAGGAGTTGTTACGCGGTGAGGTCGGCAGTCGAGACACATGGTGTCTGTTATGTTTTCAGAAGATGTTGGAGTGGCTTTGTTTGTGTATGTATAGTCTGTAACACCCATTCATTTAATAAACCTATCCATTGATTACATACATAATCCCGGGTGTCTATACGGATAGCAAAGTGTCCCGCCTCTCTGACCGGTCGCCTCGGATTTGAACCCGCCCCACAGACCTCTAAGAAGTCTGAGGGTGCTGCCTTAACCAATTCGGCCATCTATATGTATATATATATATATATATATATATATATATATATATATATATATATATATAATCAATCTTGTAAGACCCCTCCATGCAACCCTGAAAAATGCCCGATCACAAACCCTCTTGTGGCAGAATACTGTACACAACCCGTTTATATAAACCTCTTATAGAAATCGTTATTTGTTGAACAGTAAGAAGAATATTAAAAAAAAAAACCATGGATACAGTTTATATAATACTATACAGTAGTAACAAGAAAAATATTAAACTAAACGTAAAATGATCAAATTACGATTATGTGTGCACCTACTCTATGGTGCGGAGCACAAAATGCACATTAGCCTGGATATGACGATCTACCATTATCATTTTCATTCTTTTTTCATCGTTTAGGGGATATGGTTTCCGACTTTTTAACGACAGGTTGTTGATATATAGGGGTTTGTTAAAGGATATTGTGTGGAACTCTGGGGAAAAAATTTTGTTCTGTGACCTTAGGTTTTGTGACGCCAGAGCATTTTTTCGGCCAAAAATGGCCATTTCAAAATGCATCTCCTCCTTTGCTTTTTGCTTTTAAGGGATGAGAATTGAACCACGTATAAAACACATATGGACCTTCGATACAAAGCCGGGGATTTTTGATTTTTCAATTATTTTTCGAGATATGAATTTTTTTTTTATGAAATTTTCCGGAAAAATTACAGAAAAAAAAATTGCCAAAATCAGAAACTCAAAATATTAAAATCCCGGCTTTGTTTTTTACCATGTTTCCCCATGTTATATTTAAAATTTCATTTAGATTGGTCCAATACTAAGGAGGAGATGCATTTTAAAGGCGAAAAACTTATGTTTTGAGAAACGGGCCTTCAAAGTTTTAGTTACATAAAAAAAAGTAAAAGGGACTTCAAAGACTGTGTTACAATTAATTCTATGGTTTTAATTTTAATTTTTGGGTATTAATTAATGCAAAATGATTATAAATAAGAATATTAATTGACTATTTATGCCTAAGACACATTCTTATAAATTTTAGGTTCCTGGTCCCCCTGTCTGATCTTGCTGCAAGGTATTACTCTAGGGTATCATAGTTGCCTACACTTTTTATTAGTGTCTCGAATCCATCCCTTGCCAAATGGATCCTGGGAATTACTTTACATTCACAATTAGGGATTCGTGATTCAAGTAATTCATCAAGTCTTGCTTCACTTATTATGATCATTTTATTTTCAGGATCGTCTATAATATCAGCCTCCGAGCTACTGCTTTCTTTTTCTAAAATATCTTTGCCCTTTGTAGTGATAAACAAATAAAAAGGCGTTTAGGGGTGGATGTGGTTGGTCTCTGTTCAGCAGAGATCGCTGCCTGCGCCGTTTGATGGGCGACAGCTCTCTCTCTCCGTCGCTCCATCTCTATGGCACTAATTTCTTGAACTCTTTCTTCTATCGCCTGACTTTTCCACTTGGCTTTTCCGCATTCTAGAATATGAAGTGAACTCTGACCTTTTAGGCACGGTGAAAAACAAAAACACCGCAGAAAATACAGAGTTCAGTCAAGGCTAGCGAGCATGAAAAACGTGTCCTTCTAGCTTGAAGTTTATAGGCAACTCGGCCACAGTCGGCGTCATGGTATGACGTGTGCGTTGTCATGGCTAGGAATAACTAAAAAGGTGCTGAGTAGGATATTATTGACATTATACATTTCATTTCAAAGGAAGTAATATATAATAAAAAACTATACCAGACTAAATCATTTGCGCTACTGGTGTTTTTATGGGTATATAGTTATTGTTACATTTTAGGCCATAACTAGAGAAATAAGCAAATTTTAGCATAATATTTCGTGGAAACATTCTTGAACCCTATGAAGCCATAGAATTTTTTCAGCAAATCGAATTTTTTAAAGATTATTGGTTTTTAGGCGGCCGATCCTTTAATGGAGTGAAAATTATGACAAGACACCAAGAAATACTAAAAACGAGAAATGGTAGGGAGAGAGGGAAGGGGAATGTAAGGGAGTTTTTATCGCATTTCAGAATACTTCTCTCTCTCTCTCTCTCTCTCTCTCTCTCTCTCTCTCTCTCTCTCTCTCTCTCTCTCTCTCTCCACGCGTACAAACACGATACCGTAACACTTTCGCTAGTGAAACAGAAATACTGTAGCGTCACCTGACACTTTCTGATCGTGTTTTTGGCTTGTTGGTATGGGGAAGGATTTCAATTTCACTCAGAATTTCTTTTCCCGCTCAATCTTTTCTGTGTGTAACTGTGCGAGATTGAAAATGTGTAAAGTGAACCCGTGTATACTGTAAGTCCAACTGTGTGTGTATATATATATATATATATATATATATATATATATATATATATATATATATATATATATATATATATATATATATATATATATATTTATATATTTATATATATATATGTGTGTATATATATATATATATATATATATATATATATATATATATATATATATATATATATATATATATATATATATATATATATACAAACACCTGAGTTCGACGGGTGAAATATGGATGATATCCACTTATACCTCTCTTGTGGCCGCGGGGTTAATGCGTCCCAAGTCCTGAGTTCCTGTCCTTCGCTGGTTCGACCCCACGGGACGGCGTACTTATTATCAACTAAAAGTCCCTTCGGTAACATATTGAAAAATATATTATTTCCGATAGAATGGATATTAAAGGACGTTTCCAGCTGTAATGCTTGTATATGAATCACGGTGATGTGATAAAAACTTCATATATATATATATATATATATATATATATATATATATATATATATATATATATATATATATATATATATATATATATTTATTTATATATATTTATTTATATTATGTTATTATTTCCATGTGGTATTCCCAGATACTTGCAATGAGTATAAGATTTTTCTTGAATTAACCTATATATGAACTGTCTTAAAATCCGTTTATGAATAAAAATTTATATCAGATACCTCCAGTTTCAATGCCCATGTTATAATATATATATATATATATATATATATATATATATATATATATATATATATATATATATATATATATATATATATATATATATATATATATATATATATATATATATATATTACTAAAAACTACAGTATCTGGTGAGGTTTTATTCATAAAGTTACAAACTTTCCAAGACTAACAGTCCTCATTAGAAGTATTTGTAGAATGACGGGCGTCCAGCTGTATTTAATCTGTGTGGGCTTTGGATTAAATAAAAGTCCTTGTTCCTGTTATTACCTTTTTACTCTTGTGTGGGCCCTGTGACCTTATCTGCAATATATATATATATATATATATATATATATATATATATATATATATATATATATATATATATCTATATCTATATCTATATCTATATCTATATCTATATATCTATATATATATCTATATCTATATCTATATATATATATATATATATATATATATATATATATATATATATATATATATATATATATATATATATATATATATATATATTTACCATTAAAAACACCAAAGCGGGAATATTTAACAGCGTTATATTCCGGGAACAACTGTTTTCCTCAACTGTCAGTTGATTCCGCAATACAACGCTGTAAAATCTGCCCCGCTTTGGTATTTTTATGGGTAACCGTTATTTGATGGAATTCTGTTTTCACAGAAAATATTTATAGTGATATATATGTAAATTAATTTGCGAGAAGCCGGTACTGTGGTGTACGTGATGCTTTCGAAATTCCGCTCCTTCCTCGTAATTTAGATCAAAGGAGAGAGAATGGGAAACGTTAATAAGGCCAATTTTCTTTATATTTTTTTAAACAATAACAAGGGCAACTAAGGCCCTGAAAATTATAATATTGCTAATTCAGTATCATTAGTTCGCTTCTGCCTTTTTGAACTCGGGAACTCTCTAAAACACAATGGAAACATAACTTGGACCACTAATTTCTCTGAGGAAAGCCAGGGAGGGAGACACTGAAAAAAAGACTAGGACTAAGTAGCAAAGCAGCTGGTCAGTTGCTGTTTCATTCTGGAATTCCAGCGAGTGAGGGGTCATAAACGATTCCAGGAAAAAAAATCACAGGAAAAAAAGTCACAATAACCTATCCTAGACAGTGACCCCGAAGGGTTTTGACCCGGTATGTGTCCATCTTTGCGGCGTGTTTAGTACGAGCTCGTTGGGGATTTCCGTAAAAACATAAGCTAAAGACCGTAAATATCAAAAAGATAATGACCTCCAAGAAATATTGTGAATTTTCCCCCTGTGATTCTATCACCGACCATCATAAATAATGTGATTTTTTTCCTAGCCAAAATTGTGACTTTTTTTTTCCCTTGTGACTATTATCAGCCACTTCATAAACTATCTCTTATTATAGCGGTCTACCTTTTATGAGGCCAAAGTACCATTCTTCAGATGTTTTTGATCTTCCAAATTGAAGACGAACACTGAAGGACATCTATCAGAAGTGCTATGGCGACGTAACAGGGCCATAATTGCCCCCAGTGTGATCCATCTTGCCATCAAACAACACGAGATGTTGACAACATTGATAGCAATATTGAAGTCAAGCACGTTCGTTAATCATGGATGTTAATAATATCAGCCACCTGGTGCAAGCATCAAGGGAAGGTGGTGCAAGATGCTTGAAGAGACTTTCATTTGGCGTTAACAGTGGCAGTGCCGGTTGAGAGTTTAGTGGTTCTCAATCTTTTTTAGTGATGGCACGACTAATATAATGAATGGCACCCCTTTTCACCATCCCAAATATGCATGAATTAACTTATATGAAGAATAAAATTATCATCCATACTATATATATATATATATATATATATATATATATATATATATATATATATATATATATATATATATATATATATATATATATATATTATATATATATATAATATAATATATGATAATATGTTAGAGTAGACACACTGATAATAATTATATGAAGACTTCTGCAAACTTTTTTTTTTTACAAATGTTCATTGAGGTGAACGACTAAAATTCATGACAATCTTAAGTCTTCCTAGGAACTGTCTGTGGCATTCTTTTGACATAAACAGCCCTTATAACTGCTGATGGCAAGTTGCCAATGAGTATATAGGAGTAACATTTGCATTAATAATGGCAGTAGGGGTAGTGGTAATAATGTTTTAGTATCGTTGGTGGTAGCAGTAATATTTTTCATAAACTTTAGTAGCAGAAGAATTTTCAGAAAAACAAAGGTGATGATAGAAGTATCTATATTAATAATTGCAACAGTGGAAGTAGCACTTGTGGCAGTAATAGCAATGTGTATTTTATATAAAGTCAATGGACCTAAAACGACAGTAAACGCCGCTCTGATAATTGCAAACTATTCGTCGATAACTTGAATGTAAATGCCGGTAACGCATAATAATTTTCCCGTTTCAAGTTCTGACAAGGCCACGAGCTCGTCCCCTGTTGAGGAAGCAAAGAAAAGAGCGAAAACGGATAAAAAAGTGAGAGAGGCGCGAAATGATTACAGAGGAAACAGCTCAAGGGAAGATTAATTTTCTTTTTATGAGGAAATTCCTTATCGCAGAAAGCTGCAAGAAGATATTGCATCATTAGTGGCGCCACAGTGATAAATTGTTAAAGAAATTCTCTCTCTCTCTCTCTCTCTCTCTCTCTCTCTCTCTCTCTCTCTCTCTCTCTCTCTCTCTCCAGAGGCTTTTCTGAAGTTTGACTGAAAATTCGTCTTCAGAGAAGGGGTCAATGAATGTGGTTACATTAACAAAACATGAAATAATTTGGTGTCAAAGACCGCTGTGTACAAAATGTACCTGGCATAGACGGCAAGTGTGGAATGCCTAGAGAGGACACCTTTCCTGCCTGCCTGCAGCCTCATACAAATTAGTGACCCCATTGCTGGACCATGTATCAGCCAAAAGCAACTTTTTTTTTTTCTCACACACAGACGTACTGTACATGTTAACAGGCACAAGAGCTTCATACACGTTGCGACCAGTTACTTCGCCTTTTCTTGGAGAAAAGTAAAATTACTGCCGTAGTTTTGTATTTTTTATTTTATAATGTTTTTTATATTGATTAAATGCATTTCAGTTTTTCTTTTTCTTTAAGCATTGATGATAGTTCTTCTACGACCTCACTAATACAGTGATTGCAGAAACTAACTCTAAATTGAGAGAGAGAGAGAGAGAGAGAGAGAGAGAGAGAGAGAGAGAGAGAGAGAGAGAGAGAGAGAGAGAGAGAGAGAGAGAGAACGACACGATTTTTCTCACTAACCACCTCTGTCTGTGGAATTTAATTTCCCAAGTGAACCTTACTTAGCCTCGTATAATATTTCTCTTTCCAACTTCACGTAAGGCGAGCGATGTAGAATGAAGAACAGACGCCAATAAAGGAGAAAGCGCTGAGCGACACAATGCTTCCGTCGGATCCACCATTCCACGACTGGAAATCTGTTGGCAAGAAACAAAATCAGAACCCGCAACTCTCAACCAACAATGGGCAAAAAACATCGCATGGCAGAAGAGTGAATCTGGACACAAGTAAAAAATGCACCGAAGTTTCTTCAGCGCAATCGAGTTTTCTGTCCAGCCTATTATGCTGTATGAAACTCTCAGCCATGGCCCGGTGGTGGCCTGTGCTGTTGGCACCTATAGCGGTGCCAGACGCACGATCATGGCTAACCTTAACATTAAATAAAATAAACACTACTGAGGATAGAGGGCTGCAATTTGATATGTTTGTTGATTGGAGGGTGGATGATCAATATACCAATTTGCAGCCCTCTAGCCTTAGTAATTTTTAAAATCTGAGGGCGGACAGAAAAAGTGCGGACGGACAGATGAATAGCCATTATCAATGGTTTTCTTTTACAGAAAACTAAAAAGAGAGAAATTCAATTATCAGACCTTGATAAGTGAGACCAGCAAAAAACGATTATCTGCCAGAGATCGTGCCCCAGCTCAGCCTTCATGGAACAAAAATGAATGCTTCAGAAAGAATAATTGGAAAAGGAGTTTCGTTTCCTGTGAAAGAGTGTTTCTTTGAATTTTCGATTCCCCTTACCTGATGTCATTCTTGGTAATGAGGAATAGAACTGCATCAGGCTGACAACCAGAAGATAGCTAACACCGCACATACAGTGACTTTTATATGGAACTGAGAAGGACATCTGAAGTAGAACTTACACTAGGGACCGAGATCGATTTTTTCACTACAACTTTGTTCTCAAATATCTCATGAACACTAAATTTTCAGGTAAATAGGGAATATTTTTAGTTAATACAATTCTTTTTGTTGTTCAGCATGCATCCTTTACGTAATGTAAAGATATTTTAATTAATTGGCTTTATTCCTAATCGTATCCAATTCCTCATCAGCATTTTCATGTTCATATACTCGCAGTGCCTTTCAAATAGTGATATTTTCTGAACCTTATTGTTGTGGCCAGAATAGAAAATGTACATATCTCTAGTTTCCTGTATACCTCGAATCTAAATCCCATGCTACTTCCATGTATACTGTAGGGCTATCAAATAATGGTAGACTACAACATGTCTCTGTCCCATAAATTTTACCAGTGGTACCAATAATTCATTCAGCCTTCCAAGGAAAGTGTTTGTTTAAGGAAATCTCAGGAAATGTACAAGAAAGGTAGCGAAATATGAATAATAAAATATTCACTTAATGTTCGAAAGCGAATAAAGAATTTCGACCAAAATAAGTTCCTTTGTCTAATTGTAAACCATAACATGTGTAAAATTCCAAGCAAAGGAAGCAAGCATAAAGAAAAATCACTGTATAATGTTCCAGTTCCTTCTCATTTTCTTGTTTGCCTGTAGTCGGGGACCGAGAAAAATGGCTGGCCGAATAGGAAAATTCACTCGCAATTTTTGGAGATGTTCGGAAATAATGAGACATACACGTCAAGGGGAACACACGGCCATCAAAACTTCCTTTGGGAACTAATGAGGTGAATCTGTATAACATCTTACGTCTCGGAGATCAAACCATTGTTAAAAAATAACAGGGTATATACAAAAACTGAAAGAATTTGTGCGTGTAAAGGAATGAAAATCTTTTTCCAGGAGCGACTTCACGCGTGGCTACTCTATCCGAGTGAAGAAGGCTTAAAAACTACGAAGGTCAAAACCTACACAAAAATAAAATCCTCTAAGTAGCGCCCATCAGAACGTAGGATGAGGTTGTCATACACTTCGACATGTGGACCGACAGGTGACATCCTGGGGGATGTCTCCTCGAAACGCGAAATGCAGGAGAGTTCAAGGACTCCCGGGGGACCCGCTCCTTTTCGAACGCTCCTCCAGATGGTTTTACTGTCATGGAAGGAATCCCTTCAGGAAATCCTGCGGACAGACACTAGGTAAAAAGAGTTTTAGGATAAGGATCGATGGTTTCTCGAACTTCTGAAAGGGCACCAAAAGAGATTAGGGATGAATTATTATAATCACTTATAACACGAGAAAAAGCGAGAAGGTTAAGATACACTGAAATGGTTCCTTCATGATAAAACATAACTCAAGGATATTGCAAGGCAATAAGGCAAAAATACCCATAACAATGAGACTTTTCATCTCGTTTTCTTGCTGTTTTACTTGAAATATTTGTGAGGAAGATAATCATTGTTTATTAAAGAGAGAGAGAGAGAGCCAGAGACTAAATTTTTGGGCTATAAATTCCACCAATGACTTTAAATTGTCCTGTGACCTTGGCGATGGTCAGCTTAAATAAAATCTTGTAAAATGCACACCATTAACGAGGTGCCTACCTACTTAGTTTCCTCAAAATAAGAGAAAATGAAACGTTTAATAATTAAACTTTGCCCTGTAAACTGAATCTGTGACCGAGAAGAAGACGTCAATGTAAATAATATCCGGGAAATAATACCCAACAACAAGGTACCTATGTACAGAGCTTCTAAAAAAATTAAATGTTTCATAAAATCAGAGAAGGAATGGAAGTAAATTATTATTATTATTATTAATAATAATACTAATAATAATAATAATAATAATAATAATAATAATAATAATAATAATAATAATAATAAAGAACCTGATGGAAACACTCCTACATTAAGGCATAAGGATTTTATTTAATTTTATTACTTCTTTTGTATATCACAACATGAAAAGGTGAAATATTTTCTGTACCAAATGGCCATTAGACGTCACAGAATCCTTTACATATATTTCAGCTTTCCAGCCCCTTAAAATTGATTTTTGTTTTTTTTACTCCATTTTGACGGTCATTGAGATGTGAACACAAATGGACTTTTTCGTACGTCTCCTTTGAGTATTGTTTATTACTTATTCCTAAGTTGCCTGTTACTTTTCCAAGTTAGCCCGAACGGGTTCTTTTTGAGCATTTTCGAAAACTGGTACTGTTACTCCATTAGCGAAATATTGGAGTGGTAACTCTTGCCCTACTGATCACAGTCTAGTTTCTGTAACTCCAACATAATATTTCTGAACAGGTGTTACAGACCATCTGAGTACCTATGCTGAAGGCAAACATTTGTTCCATAGTTTGTTGTGTGGCCTTTGCAATGCTGGATATGCGCTATTTTCAGTTTCTTGTGACCATTCGTTGTTTTACACATCTTATTACAAATAAATACTCTAATCACTTGGCCTTTAGGTTTGTTCCACAAAGATGTTTGCCAGTTTTTAACAATAATATAACAGTAATAATCCAGGAGGAAGTTAGGTGGGTTATCTACGAAGAACAATGGTATTGCCTGAACTACGGAATTGGGTATCTTAGAATTACGACCGGTCTTCTTTTGTGAACAACACGTTTTAAACTTTTACTTGTTTTTTGAAATTTTGAATTCGATGGATGTTTTAGTGTTTTAGTCAGATTGAGAAGGAGAATCAAGCAGGTTCTCGAAAACTCTTGTTTTCTAAATAGTTTCTAATATATATGTATATTTACATCATTGTGGATTTCTTCACTACTACTACTACTACTACTACTACTACTACTACTACTACTACTACTACTACTACTACTACTACTAATAATAATAATAATAATAATAATAATAATAATAATCTGCTACTATTGCAGGCTTCATAATGTATGCTAAAGTGTAGCTGAAATGAGCCTTTATTCCATATTCGAAAACATTTCAGTTCGAATTACTCTTCACCCAGTTATACAGGACTCACCCACTCAAAATTTCACCGGTAACTGACGCGGTAATTTAAGGAAAAAAAAAAGTTAGTCTTAGTAGGATGAATACCTCAGGAGGAGATAGCCATCACGATCACCAAAAGTGCAAACCAAAATTGCTATTGCCAAATTTCGATTGTCAATAAAGATCGCCCAAAACCAAAACGAAGGTCCTTAAAATGCAGATACTTCATCTTGTGAGTTGTTATCAAGTCACTAGTGGTGGGCGCAGGAAGGGAAGTAGGTAATGAGTCATTAGCACTTACTTCACTTACTACAGACACAAATGCTGATATGATCAGCGTTGAAGCAGCCATAAGAGGAACGAAAGATGAGGATCAGAGTAAGTTTATGTGACCATGAATAAAATTGGTGATACAGCTTGCAGTCCCCAACATTTGTTTGCTAATATGGATACTGAAGTATATGTGAAAGGGAAATAAAACTTTCATATCCATGTGAGCTCTGAAAGTATAAAGATACAAAGACACAGATGCCAGATATCTTTAGTACGATAAAAATGAGCCGTGATAAAAGCCAACTGTTTCCCCCATTTCCTATGGTTCCATTAAGGCAACTACTTCAGAAAAGTAGTACATGTATTTTTTTGTAGATAGAGGAAGTACAGTAAGGGTCCGTATTATTAGCTCCTCTCCATGGAAGCACCAAGAAAAGGGCTGCCACTCTTAACAGACTCAAGTGAGCATCTGTCTCTGATGGTTTTTTCACAAAAGCTGTACAAATACTGCTTTACTTTTGACGGTACTTGAACTGGACAAAAAGTAAAATAACGGTTTTTAAATTCAGCATTTTGTTTCGTTTCTTTTATGGAGCAGAGACGTTCTAGTGAAATAAGAAATCTAATTAAAAGAAATAGATTTTTTTAATCATTTGAAAGGGTCCTTCAATTTTGTCACCGCTTTTATTTTCCCAGAATGCTAAATGAAGGGTCGGAATGACAGGTTTGGGGACAAAAGTTATTTAATTTTCGCTGACCTCATATTTAAAAGCATTTTTATGCAATGTCGGCGATTGGTTTTATTTTTGTTTATTAGCCTTGAATTAACTTTTAATTTTGTCACAATCACCTATTAATAACTGAAAACGAAATAGCCTACCGCTCGACAAAGGAAAAAGTTCAGTACAAATTCATTACTAGGGATTTTCCAGTGAAGTTTTATTATATTGCTGTGTTTTTGCTAACCACAGCATAAAAACTAACATTTTGGACATTTTATAAATATACAAATATGACTCTGTCGTGTTTAAAATTATGAATAAAACTTTAGATGGTAAGGAAAGAGATTAATGTACATTTACATAAAACAAAAAAATGGGAGAAAAACTCTTTTACATTCCAGTTTAGGTGACTTTGTTCATCATTTTTCAGGGAAGTTAATATATTTAACTCTAATTGTTTAATTCGATGTGACTTCACTGTATTAACTTTATCCATATTTGTGATTTTGAGGTAAAACGGTGGAGTTCGGGAATTCATTACCGGCGACTTTCCATTTCAGGCGATTCCTTTTATTGCTATAATTGAGCTATTGTTTCCTTTGTATACCTGTTATAACTAGCGGTCATTTTTTCCGATCTATTTATGCATATATTAACAGCACGCTTAATAAAGACGATGGTCATCCCACAAATGAAAGGTTAGGCTAATCATCGCATACAGATTTCTCATCGACTAAGAGCTCGTGGTGGCATCAGGAATTCAAGACGGGCATCACAGAATATAATGACCTACTGTTACTTGGCTTGTTGTCTTGTCACCGAGGGCTGTACTAATCATGCCGGAAGCTCAATGGGAGTCCATTAGGACTAATCCTCTGGGATCGAAAATTGATTATATACACCCATTTCTATATTGTGTGGTCGACAAATCATATTATTAAACGATATCTTTGTAATAAGCTGGTGACTAAAGCTAACGGAGTCCACATTAACTATTCCGCCATGTTTAGGCAGCTGCTTCAGTTAAAGTAGATTCTTGAGCCTACGTTTGTTTGGTAGATAGATTGGCTGGTACCAGAGGGGTCCGCTCACTGTCTCATTTTAGCATCTGAGGCTCAAGAAAACTAGCAACTGTTAATATTTCTTCAATTTATCATCTTTGCACAAGATAGGAAAGTTTGGTCGTACCATAAATTCGTATTAAATACCACTAAATCATGATTTCCTGAAACCAATAAGATAAAACTGGAGGAATTGCTAGTAAAGTGAAGAGAGAAGTTTAATTCTTTTTACCTGTTTTTACTTTCATAGGATTTATGGATCATTTACGCGATCGGATAAAGATAAAACTTGTGTTTTCATGTAACAGCATTCACCTGAATACTCTGGTGTAATCACTGTGAAGAGAAAAGTCCCAGAATATATCATTAATTGTTCCGTTCAATGTTTCAAGAGAAGTGATGATGATCTGCAAGACAGCATTAGTTTCAGCCAACAGTTGATTTAATTCGAATCAGTGACAAAATATTTGCCGTATTATTTGTCATTAAATTTTCGTAAATGGTTTACTCATGTTTCCCATTGTGACTGTTGAACATTTCACTCTAATTATGTGTCCATATGCCTAATTATAATTGATAAAAAACATAATCAGATGGATGCATCTGGAATGTGGCTACAATTTATTCATTAACAGATTTTATGGTAAGAAAAAAAATTATTTCGTTCATTTTTGCTAACACATATAAAACCACAGGCTTTTGATGTTATTTTATAAACATACATAATAATGACCCTGTCATCATTAAAAATGTTATAAATTAGTTTTACAGATGTGTAATTCTCAAAGACTAAATTTATTAAAACATCCAGATGATCCATCAGAAATTTTTTTTATCATATATTCCAGTTTAGATAACTTTGTCTAGTTAATTTTCAGGTTAATCATAATTAAATGCATTTAATTAAGAAAACGTAATGACATAATAATATTAAGTTTGTCAATTTTTGTATTTTACATCACTAATTGGAGCTGTCATAAGCACCTCAAAGCTCTCGTGGTTTGCAGATCACCGATCTCTCAATTTATTGTCAAACTGAGTCAAGAACGGATTCAACATCACAAATACTCTATTATAACTAGCTGTAATTTTTTCCGATCTGCTTATCTGTTTAGATCACACAGTATATTAAAAATCTGATTAATCTTGATGATCATCCCAGGGTGAATTATTAAACCTAATGAAAAACAAGTATATGATCTTGATTGTATGAATGAGCAAGAAATCCGGTATAAAAACATCAAGAATTCCCAAGGCTGGATTTAATTCATCTGAGAATTATCTTATTTTTCGATGCTATTTAGGCTTTGTTGATTTTATAGTGTGACAAAACGATTCTATCTTGTGCTAAACTGCGGAGATAAAATGAAGAAATATAAACATAGTTTTCTGAGCTACATTATGTACACCCATATCAGTGGTGAGTCGACAAATCATACCAGCCAATCAGAAACGCCAAACAAATCGTCTTGGTCCCCGAGAATCTACTTTAGTGAACTGGCTACAGCATCTTGGAGGTGACATGTAGATAACAAGCCAAAGTAGCACCTAATTTTCTTTCACGATCTCATGCAGGGTCCTTCAGGAGTCGTTATCGTGCTCACATTCTTTCTCCTCATGAGCGACCTTCAACAACCCTCCTTTTATCCTACTCATTCAATAAGCAGATGATACGACTAGAAGCAGGTCACCTCCTTGCTTCTTAGCCCTTCTCGGTGGCTGGCTGTCATTATCAGTCTCGCTGATGTTGTTACGATGCTAGTAACGTGGACCTGGATAGTAGCTCTACATTTGGGACGAACGAAACCGGGTTCGTATTTGTACTTCGTACACACAACTACTTCTCTGTTACCGTACCTAATATTCATTTCTTTTTCCTCAGTAACGGTTAAGATTCTGGATAAGCAAACAGCCGCATCTAACAACAGTTTAGCTAAAACAAAATGCTTTATGTTTCAGAACCCTCACATCATGGGTTTAGCTAAACTGCCTCTTGAGAAAAACACATACAGTAGGCCCATGAAGAGCTTTATATACTCCTATCAGTATTCACTTTAGATTTATGTTGGACTTTTTCATCTTCATAAGGAATAATATTTTCATATCTGGAGAATCTCTCCTTGCAGGCTTTCGCGAGAGATTATAAAAAAAATCTTTTTTTGATTTTGTGCTTTCAATGAGGCAATATGTTTATTTTTGAAGAGCTGTGTCACAGATTAAATAGAAGAGTATCCTTAATCCCAGTTTGTGTTCACTTCAGTTCCACTGTCAAGTGGCAGCTAAATGCTTATTCTGTAGAAATTACTTTATGCAAAACAGTCCTCCGGAGCCTCTTCACCACTGTCTTTCACTATCAGTTCCATTGCCAGTGTTTTTGAAGTTGATTCATCCACCCAGAGATAATGTTCAGGTGGTTAATTCGAAAGTCGCATCGTCTGACCTATTTTGGCTGCCATTTAGGCTGTTTGTAGAATGTGGAACTCTTCATCCTCAAGCATTCCTGAAATGCCCTCGACTGACCTGTCTGAGATGGTTGGTCATTATCACCTTCGGAAGTAGTTTAAAAAAATACTCTAGTTGAAATGTACTCAGCACTTACAGTGACAATAAGCTCTTAAAGTCTCGTCTTCCTCTGTCATGCACCAGTTTAATACAAGAGGCCTTATGAACGACGGATTAAAGGAGTTACTTTTAGCCTTTCTGTCAACCACAAAGTGTCCGATAATTTGACTTATTCAATATTCTGCAATACTTTTACTTCCTTTATTGCAGGAAACATGGAATTACAGAAGGAACCATAATCTTTGATTGAACTCAGAATCTGTGAATTACCACGTCTGAGTTCTCTAGCACTTTTTCTTCCTAGCGGAAAGATAAAAAAAGAAGCTATTAGGAAACAGGGGATGTGCTTAATTAATCTTGGTAATGAAGACTGGTAGGGAATGAGGCTGAGAAGTTCAAACTCTGTTGGTGTTTACATACATCAGGATTCACCACACTAATTGGTAAGGGACGTGAGATATTGGAGGAATAATTATACAGACAGGTCATCACCACACACATATATATTCATATATATATATATATATATATATATAGGCTGTATATATATATATATATATATATATATATATATATATATATATATATATATATTATTGATAAGTGCCAAGTCTTTCAGGGGAATAATAACAATACTGAAATCTTACCTGGCCTTGAGACTATGCCATTAAAATCTGCTTGCAGACCTCGTAATTTACAAGAGAAAGAAGGATTTCATAAGGTCGCCAGTGACGAAATAATCAGTGTGGCAAGAAGTAAATTCTAAGGGTTTATTTATACATGAATAGATCATTCATTAAGCTTGTTAAATTCCAGAGGACACTCAGTTTGATAAAGAAAGTTACAGGAGAAACAGACTTTTAATCATAGCTGAAATAAAAAACCATTAGACCCGGCTGCAAAGAGGTCTTCTCAGGAATGGTATCCCAAATAAAGCAGTGATAGGGTTTATTTGGCAATGGACTTGAATGGATAAATTTATTGAACTGTCATTAACAGGGAAACTTGCAAGGGAGAGTTGAATTCACACACGTGAAAGAGCGTCTCCTGAAAATGCAGAGAGAGCTTTTGATTATTACAATTATAACATGCAGGTATGCAAGTAAATGAACAAAATCTAAGTCTGGAGGATGCACTTAATTCACTTATTAAATAAATTCACTTAAATTCACTCTATTTAAATATTCATCTATTCAAGTTCAACATAAATAACTCATTAAGTTTTACAAATTTAATCACTGATTGCCAACTGAAAACAGATTCCAAGGGAGGAATTTGAATTTGGTTAGACGAGATAATTCTAGAAATTTGGTTAAAAAATTCCCTCCCTATCCAGACATACCTGTTTGACAGAAGATCTATCTCTGTTTTCAGAGCAAGGCTGAATTCAATTAGCCCTTATGATTGCCTTCACTGTGCCGTCGCACTTTTAGCATATTGGGCAGTGGGGTATGGGAAGGCTCTTCCCATGCAATTCTTCTCTCCAACGGAGTGATGTCGGCTTTACATGAATAGATCGTAAAACTAAGTACAATTAAATTCTCTCTCTCTTTCCTCTTCTCAAACCTTTGTTTGAAGTCTTGGGTTGGTATGATTGTCACTGAAGAGTAAATTGGTGGTGGGCAGTTTGATCCGTCTTCCCGGTATTTTCAATTAAATATTAATTTTGAAAATGGCAGAGGGCAATAGTTTTATAAATAATATATATATATACCATATATATGATATATAGTTGATATAGCTATATATACTCTATTTTCTATATATGTTTTCATATATATATATCATATATATGCATATATATATATCACCCTTCAGACAATATGATGTTAAGGCTTCGATGATATGTCTATATAGCCGTTGTTTATCTTGGGTATATATATCATATATATATATATCACTTATATATATATATATATATATAGCTATATATATATATATATATATATATATATATATATATATATATATATATATATATATATATATATATATATATATAGGACCATATATGTATTGTGTGTTTGCTTGCTTATAACTCACAGGAAAGTGTGAAATTTTAATGCAAATTCCATAGGAAACAAAGCAGAGGATGTGGTTCTGAGCAGTAACGACTATTCAGACAGTTTCCAAAGGAATGGTGCAGTTAGGAAAATGGCCTTTATTATTTATGATTTAATAAAACTGCTCAATATACGAAAATCCAAACACTTAAAAAGCCCTTTGCCACACGGGAAGAGTAGGTGGAGCATCATTGGCAGAGTTTGAGTGTGCTATTCATTAATCTTGTTTCCGGGGGACACCTGACTTGTCATATTTCCTAGTTGAAAACAAGAAGCATATCGGCTTGTTGTCATTTGGACCAGGCTTAACCACAGTCCTTAAGATCTGTACATTTTACATTTTTTTTTTTTTTTAAGTAAATGGATCAAGTTTATACATCTGTTGGCTGATATTGTATTGTCATTCAGACTTGACCTCGATTATATCTCTTTAACATAAATTGGAAAAGACGACTTTTAGTTTTCTGTAAAAGAAAGCTATTGAGATGGCTTTTTCTGTCCCCCTCAGCTCTTAAAACTGCTAAGGCTAGAGGGCTGCAAATTGGTATGTTTTTTTGCTTTTCATCATTTCTGTAGGTCTTTGAACCTCAAAATTTCCTCTCTTTTCTTCCCTATATTTTTATTTTGTTTAGTATGAAGATCAAACCGGCCCTGTGAGAGAGCTTTTTGTGTATCTGATCCATCCCCTGAAAAAATGACATTCACGTCGACAGAAAAGAAGATAAATAAGACTAAAAGCAAAAAACCAATGAGGACGAATGGAGCCTAAACTTCAGTTATCTGATAAAAAAAAAAAAACCTTTGACCGGTTCTTTGATGTTCCGTATATTTGAATGATTATGTTGTCCTTCCATGGCTATGTGAGCCGTTTCCCTCATTATCCCCAATTTCCTCCTGACCATTTCATTCAAGTGGTCTTCCAATTTTTGCAACTACTTTTCCTTTACAGTTACCAGGAACAAACTGGAGCAGTTCTTCACCTTTCATGTCTGTTTTGTAAAAAATTATGTTTTTTATTTTCAGAAACATTTGAGAATTATTTTCCATGTAAATACCATTACCGCAAATAAATTGAGCAATCCGAATGAATCTGTTTGTATTCCGTAGCGAGGGAATAAAGAATTAGCATGTATACAACAATCACACGCATACGCTCTGTATAATTTTGTATATGTGTGAACCTCGATATTTTGGTGATTGGCCAACACCAAAAAAACTGAACAACGATAAATAAAAATGTGAAAAACTCTTGGACTTAGCTTTTCTAGGATACTGGAATAAATTGCTGATTTTTTACTCTTGATTTTTCATCGTTTATTACGATGAAAAGTAATTATCTATCGAGGTCTGATGTTACTCCGTTTATTTCATTCTTTCTTTTGCAATTTGGAAAAAATTTGCAATTTATATCTCTTATCTATTCCAAAGATTAGTCCTTTCAGTGGTTTTTCAAAAGAATTTGCTTTAAGCAAAAATGGCCTCTAAATCTTTCATAAACACCACTGTGATTAAAAGATTTTTGGCCCACCTGAATTATAATAAAAAGGATATATCCATAAATCTATCGTAAGCTTGCTAAAAAAAGGAGCTCTTTAATAATAATTTGCTTTTTCTTTTCTATTCTTGAGACTGGATATAATTTCCACATTTCCAAATAAATCACAGGTCCAGTTATGCATGATAACATACTATAATCTTAGTAGGAAAGTATATATATATATATATATATATATATATATATATATATATATATATATATATATATATATATATATATATATATATATATATATATATATATATATATATATATATATATATATATGTTTATATATATATATATATATATTACAATATACTATTTATATATATATATGTATATATATATATATATACATTATATATATATATATGTATATATATATATATATGTAAACATATATATATATATATATATATATATTATATATCTCTTGTTGATTTTATAAGTTAAGTTTTCAGTGTGTACAAAACTAAACCACCCAGAAATCGAATGATTAAGATTTTACAAATAGTATTCTGTTTTAAAGTGTGATATCATCCCATTTGTATAGTTGTGCTAAAGACATTGCTTTAAATAACCAGATATGTTTTCTCCATATCATCTTCATTTAATATCTTTCAACGTCTGTTCCATAAGATTCTGTGTTTTCATTATAAAATTGCATCCCATTCCTCGTGTTTGCATGTGAGTATGAATGAAGAATTTTTCTGTTTTAAAGGTGTGATGTCAATATCCATTTTCTATAGTTGCTGATATCCATTTACTTTTCTTTCATCTATCTATCACGTCCATTTTCAAGGAGATTTCTTATCAACGCCTCTATATATCAATACTTTCTCCCATATCACATTTGCATCCCATATCTTCTTTAAATATGAATAACTGGTATATATACTCATTTATATTATATACGGGATATATCTATACACACACATACACATATTATAAACACACACACACATATATATATACATATATATATATATATGTATATATATATATATATATACATATATACATATATGTATATACATATATATATATATATATATATATATATATATATATATATATATATATATATATATATATATATATATATATATATATATAAATGCATATTTATGTGTGTGTTTGTGTTTATGTGTGTGTCAATAGATCGATAGATAAAATAGATGGATATATGACATTCAAATATTTTAAGAAGATAGGGATGTAAGTGTTGATAATATATCTTATAAAAGACGTTGAGACGAAATCTAAAATATATCGCCTGTGAAGGATGATATGCAGACCAAACATATCCTTGCAAAAAATTACTTGGAATATCTGCACAACTACAAAATCGGGTTTTAACAACACACCTTGAAAACAGGATAATTCATTGAAACTCTTATGTCGGGAGGTTCACACTGGGCTAGTAATTAAAGACTTGCAAGATATAAACTTCTGCACATCTTTAAAGCAATGTCTTTAGCATACTACATTAGCTAGACATATCCCTTAAAGCGTATTTGTAAAGTCGGCAAATATTGAAACCTTTGGAGGCAATTGAAAGCATTTAGGAAACGTGCTAACAATATTCTGCAACTCTTTGCAAAGAGGAAATACAATGTCCCTAGATCCCTAAGTATATTAGATTAATGTAAATACACTACAACATTCCTTTAGAGAATGAAGAAAAATGATTTGTAAATGCAGACGTTTTGGGTGGATGTTATATTTAAAAATGGCATGTTAATAAAATAGGACGAAATTACTTTTAAATATTCATAGTATTCCTGGGATAGGTAAATTAATTATAGAATTAAAGGTTAATACTCTATCACTTCCAGTTCAGGGAATGATTTAGAACTTACCATTTTACCTAGAATTTCCTTACCATTTAACCTAGAGTTTCCTTACCATTTTACCTAGAATTTCCTTACTATTTTACCTAGAATTTCCTTACCATTTTACCTAGAATTTCCTTACCATTTAACCTAGAGTTTCCATACCATTTTACCTAGAATTTCCTTACCATTTTACCTAGAATTTTTACCATTTTACCTAGAATTTCCTTGCCATTTTAGAATTTCCTTACCATTTACCTAGAATTTCCTTGCCATTTTATCATTTTGCCTAGAATTTCCTTACTATTTTAGCTAGAATTTCCTTATTTTCTAGAATTTTTTTACCTAGAATTCCCTTGCCATTTTACCAGAATTTCCACCATTTTGCCTAGAATTCCCTTACCATTTGCCTAGAATTTCCTTACCATTTTACCTAGAATTTCCTTACCATTTGCCCAGAACATACCATTTTGTCTAGAATTTCAGACCATTTTGCCTAGAATTTCCTTACTATTTTACCTAGAATTTCTTACCATTTTGCCTAGAATTTCCCTGCCATTTTACCTAGAATTTCCTTGCCATTTTACCAAGAATTTCCTTACCATTTTGCCTAGAATTCCCTCACCATTTTACCTAGAATTTCCTTACCATTTTGCCTAGAATTCCCTTACCATTTTACCTAGAATTTCCTTACCATTTTACCTAGAATTTCCTTACTATTTAAAAATAACTAAAGTAAATAAAATAACATATAACGTAACACAGTTCCTTGAGGTAATGTCATATAGAATTTGCATACAGGTTTTTCGTATTGAAATGATATTCAGTGGAACAACAAACACAATTGTGGGACAACAATCTTATCTCATTTTGCAAACCCCATCCAAATAGACTCAACTGATAAAAAACACCAGATATGAGAGGCACACATTCACAACGAAAGCGAAAAGGAAAGTAATAGAGAAAGGAATTCCTCAAAAAAGATGCAGTACGTACTCCTATAAACCTATTTTCCTGAGTAAATGTGTACCAGAGAGAGAGAGAGAGAGAGAGAGTGGGAGAGGGCGGGCGGTGTTGGCTAGTCTGGAATGTACCATGAGGGGGTAGACGGGAGAGTCGACTAGACTTGCCCAAATGAGAAATGGTCCTTGCCTAAACATACGAGATGTTTTTAGAGGCGAGAGTTCGATTGCTGGACAACGCCTTACACGACAGCTCTCTTCGGTAATTGGATCATTTCGGTCAACTTGTTTGTAATTTTTCAACCTTATGCTTATAATGTGGAGTGTCTTACGCTGTACCGTATTTGTTATAACACATGGAGCGTTTAATTAACTCTTATGAAATAACGAGGAGAGAGAGAGAGAGAGAGAGAGAGAGAGAGAGAGAGAGAGAGAGGGGTGGGGCGCAGGGATGTTGAGAGAGTGCTTCAGACACAGAGGTAAAAGCTCATATGTAATATCAGATTTGGAGTTAAGATAAGTCGGATATTCTGTAAATCAGTTCTGTCAGTTATTGCCCTTTGGCAATTCGAAGAACATCGTATTTTCATGAACATTGTTATGAAAGAGTGGGTAGAATAATAATAATTATAAGCTGCAGGGACAGTTTCAAAATTAAATGGAATTTATGACCGCCTACTGGATATTACACGGTTCAGCGAAAAGGCTCTAAGAAACCCTAATTGAATTGTTTAGAATATTAAAGCGAAGGAAATCGCGGCGTAGGAGAGCACTTCTTATAACAAATTACTAAGTAAGACTATAATTCATGACGATTTCTAATTTTTTCCCTCCGAGATACGAACTGATGTTTTCTTGGACATGGAATGATAACGATCTCTAAAGCCCTGTCCACACTAGCGGGCACTGCCCGACGGGCAAACACTGTTCCCATAACTCGTTCCATTATACTGACCGACCGAGTAGGGAGCCAGAACGATGCGATTGTCCGGTAACACTGCTTCAGAAGCGAGAGAAAGTATAACCAGCTGGAAGTGCCCGACGGGCATGCCCGCTAGTGTGGACAGGCCATAATATCATTTTGAAAGACATGCCCTGTGTCATGTACGAGTCCATGCTGTCCACTTCTCTGGGTTTTCCAAGACATGGGACGCACTTCCGAAAAACAAGTTTAGACATATTCAGAATTATCAACTCCTCAAAGTGACTGACAGAACAGTTTCTGCAAAAATCCAAGTTCAGTACTTTAGGTAATGTGGGTGTCATTCGGGTCAAATGGCTAAACTCTTCTCGTTCTGTTTTTTAAGTAAAATGCTGCAAAGTTCGAAAACAAAAGTACGCCGTTACAACGACACAGAATCGGGAATTAAATTACCTTTAGCCAGAAATTGTTAGCATCGTAATGTTTAAAGTGTTTAAATAAACATTCTATTGATTACTTTTTGAAAGAGCATAGCTTAACAACCACAGAATATGAATTCATTATAGAAATACGAGTCATATCACGGAATAACAAACAAGTAAAAAATGCGACGAAGTTTCTTCTGGGCAAGCGAGTTTTCTGTACAGCGTATAATGCTGTATGAAACTCAGCCACGACCCATGAAACGCAGCCTCGGCCCTTGAAACTTTCAGCCACGGCCCGGTGGTGGTCTGTGTTGTTGTCACCTATAGTGGTGCCAAACGCACGACCATGGCTAACTTTAACCTTAAATAAAATAAAAACTGCTGAGGCTAGAGGGCTGCGGTTTGATATGTTTGATGATTGGAGGATTGATGATCAACATACCAATTTACAGCCCTCTAACCTCAGTAGTTTTTAAGATCTGAGGGCGGACAGGAAAAAGTGCGGACGGACAGACAAGTAGCCATCTCAAGAGTTTTTTTTTTTTTAGAAAACTAACAATGGAATCATTCTACGTAAAATAACCCATTATCTAGGAGGAGCAACAAGGATGAACAAACGCGCCGATAACTAATTGTCGTTTAAGCGACTTGGCGACTGCCCTCATCTATCACAAGCTTGTCTTCTGTAGAAACATATTCATCATCTGTGTTGCTGCTTGTGATATTCTATTTACTTGCCCTGGAACCTTCTGTTCAAGTCTGTGTATCTAGTTTCCTTTTACGGCTTCCTTTTTTATAATCCTTTTCTGGAATCAATCTCCATGTATATGTGAAACAAGTTTCTTCTCTGGCTCATCAATATGGCAGATGAAATACAAGTTCTCTGATTCCCTGACTTTTAATGTAGCTTAATTTTAACTGGTGGTGAACTTTCAGCTAATTTTAGTAAAAGTTACTTGCTCTCCCTCACTCTGTGCGTGTGTATTTCTGATTATGTTATAAATAAGACATATTTAACATCTCAGTAACCAAGATGCTGGCCGATATCATGATATAACTAACATTGCCACTTCAGTAACACATCGGTCAGTCTTTTAAATACACACACACACACACACGCACACACACCAGCTTGTCATTCTAACCAGTCGTCAACAACATCCGAGCATATAAAGCATCCGGCCATCAATCAAAATCTCGCCCGCTTGAACATCAAGGTTTTGATAAGCGCCATTTTTTTCTACATGACTGACGTCAGCCAACTCGCGTAAACAGAAGCCCCCGCCCCATCCATTCCTCCCGATTCCTCCCCAGAGTCCTTCATCTTTTGCCTCTCAAATTTCAGAAAATTAAACCCCATCTTTACGATACATGGACCTCAGGAGAGCGAGGAATAGTTAGGTATTAGCCGCCGCTTTCTTTCAATCAGCCTCTTTGTTTGTTGATGACCTTTGATTGTGAATTCTTTGTTAGCGAGTTCATGCATATACAGGAAGAGGAATCAAGACGAGAATGAAGGTTTACGAAGAGGCAACAGAAGTAATGACGTAATGCCGGAGGAAAAACTAATCTTAAAGTAAGGTTGATGATTCCACTAAAGTAACGGAGTAAGATAAGCAATAAAGTAAGATGACAGAAAGTGTAACCAAGAAGGAAGAAATTGCTTGAAAAGGAACTGCACTTTAAGATGAGTCAAAAGCAGTGAGATGACAAAGAAATAAAAGAATAAAGAGGAAAGCGGTAGAACATAAGGAGGAATCAAGAGGAAACTGCAGTAAAAAAAAAGAAGAGGAAATATCGATTTCTGCAAAAATAAAAACTTCAACGAAAGCTCCGTTGTTTCACCGTAAAGGATTGGAAAGATAAACAACAATTTCTAGGCTCTAAAAATTCTAACAATAACAACAAAATAAATCTCCTCCAACGTGAAAAATGTCCTCCTACTCTTCTCTGAAAATTGAACAAAATAGGATTAGTGCAAAATCCTAGTAAAACAGACCATTCGTCTTTGTAAAGCTAAAGGTATCACCGGTGAGAGAGAGAGAGAGAGAGAGAGAGAGAGAGAGAGAGAGAGAGAGAGAGAGAGAGAGATTGTCACATGTAATTACATTTATCTCGATTCTTGCCTGTTAAGTTTTTATTTGGCTTCCAGCAATAATCCAGATTTATATTTCCATTAGAGAAATAGTTTTCAACTGAACGACGGCAGTTTTTATATTCCAGCTCGAGTCAAGAAACACTAACAAAAGTTTTATTCAGTTTAATAAAAATTCTACAAAGTTGTGAGATGTCAATACAACTCTGTCATGCTACAACACAGAAGTGATACTTATACCCAGGTCAGTGAATATTCAGTAATAAGTATAAGACCCAGTAAAGCACGAGAAGGCATAAATGTAGGTTTTCCTTCAGCCTTTCTCTAAAAAAAAAAAAAAAAAACACTTCCAACTTACTTTAATGACAATGTGTGTAATCGTCTAATATCGAACGTGCGTTCTGTGCCTTTAGTGTGGCGCTAGGATATTCATTCAGTAAATTAAGCGTGCCACTACATTCACTAAAGAAAAATAAGGAAATTTGAGAAAAAAATCATGGCACTTAAAACTTTTATGGCAAAATCAAGCGTCACCCGGCAGAAAAATTAAAACGAAAAATGCGTCATTCTGAGACTTTGACCTAATATGCATTTAATCAGATTAGATTAAAATCAAACGCATTACAGTACCCAAAATCAGGCAAAGATTATAGCTTTTATTTTTTTTTTTATCGATCACCACATCCTCCCTGATCCGTCTGTGTCTGTACACACACGGATACTGAAATAACAGACAAAAAAATCTTCTTAGTTGTTACGAGGGAAATGACTGACCTCCGCCACCTCCATGCAAACAGCCTCCTCCCACCCACCCCCTCCCCTGTGGCACTCCAAGAAATTAAACCTGGTCTTTCTAATACAAGGACCTCCGAAAAACAGGTTTATGGAGAAGGTTTTAGTTCTTTCTCATAGTTCTTTATTTACCAAATATGTTTTTGTCTGTTTATTTGTTTTGCTATTGATGTGCTCTTCCTTCCCCATTCCAATGTAAGAAAATGCACGATTTATCATCATCAGATGGAATGCCATTGGTTTCCTGTGATGTCTCTACTGATTAATGAAAATTTTTAATAATTTATTATTTATCAAGCTGGCTTTTCGAGCCTAGCTGTGAATCACTGCAACTTGCGCTAGATTCCTAAGGTCTGTAGCAAAGTAAGTACAGATATTTTAGAATGAGGTCGCTAGTATTACTCCCTTGAAAATGGAAGAGAAAAGTAATTTCAATAAAGTCTGTGACTCCCATATTTATTTCTGACAATTGTTGCAAAACATCGAGGAAAATCCCCTCCCCTATGTCTCCAGGATCAAGACAGCTTTATTTACCAGAATTTAATATTCCTCGTCTTCAAGAATGAAGGCTTTCAACATTCCTTGTCAACATTCCGCACCCAGAGGAGTGTAGTCTTTGCATAACTTTCTTATTCCTAAAGACTTGAAGATTTTTCATAGGCTCTTTTCAAGTACAAGCATGCTGTTCATGCTCCTCCGTGCTTTTCAAGGCAAACAAGAGTTGATGGTAAGGCCTGCAACCACACGTTATTGTGCTGAAGATCATAAGAGAGGAATAACTAATTTAAAAAGAAAAAGTCCATGGCCTTCTTTGTAGACTATAAGAAACATGTAAAATTTTATCATCATTAATAGTATTTACTTTCGTTATACAGTGAAGCCAAGGTATTGAGGCCAGTTTTCTTAGAAAAAATCTTACAACCCTTATATCACATAGGGTATCGATACAATGTAATGGAATTCATATCTTGAAACTTTTAAAGGAATTTGAGAAATGTAAAATTTCTCATTCTGTTTATATGAATGAAAGCCTTGCATATATATATATATATATATATATATATATATATATATATATATATATATATATATATATATATATATATATATATATATATATATATATTTGGGGCAAATATTTTTCTATATAAAAATATGTAAAAAAAAAAAATTTCTTTACTAAATTCTATGGCTTTTTGATTGTTCATCAGCTTCTTATAAGTTTTGAAAATATTTTCTGAATCTTATCTGTTTTTCCAAATTCAGGTATTGACGGACAAAAAAAAATATATATTACTATACCACTGAAGATTAACTCTGTTCCATTTACTAAAAAACATTAGTTTGACAACACTAAATCTTATCCGTTCTTCCAAATTCAGTTTTGATGGACAGCTGTTCCATTTACTAAAAACACAACACCTCGTCTGTGACTCCTCTTCAAAGTGTATAATCTGGACATATTGTTTTAGATTAAGCTGGCCTTATGACAGCACTGGCTTTTTGCTCACAGAGCAGCCCGTAAGTTTTTTTTTGATGAGTAGGTGAGTAAAGGATATGTATATGAAACTCTTTATTATGATCTGTGGTTATGCCACTGATAATCTGGACATAGCGTTTTGTTTTGCTACATTGTGCGGACGGATATGTAGCGTCCAAAACAATAATAACACAATAAATCATTATGGTATCAATAAGTTCAAAATAAACATTTTAGTTTATTTACAGTTGTAAAAGTTACAATACAATAAAATTTATAATGAAAACATAATTTACTTTGTGAAAAATAATGACAACAAAACCACGTGTTCTGGTGGTAACAAACAAAACAAATAGAAATGCAGGTACACGGATTACGGGGACAGGAGTGGTGAAAAGGGTAGGCGGGGGTGGGGGCGGAGGAGAGAAAGAGTGTGATTTAAAAGATGTTGCTGCCGTTGTTAAGGTTGTTTCTTATGTTAGCGTTGTATACTGTAGGGCGTCTGCTAGATGGGAGTGGTCTTTCCGCTTCTAGTTATCTGTTCAATGCAGGTTTATGTAATAAAATAAAACAGACTCAGCTATGATTAATCTATGGCGACTATGTTCTGTGTAGATGATATCTGTATTCTCCACTAGGTCTTGTGTCGTATGTTTGCGGTTGTGATGGTCTATGTAGTGTTGGTGGATGGATCCATTATTTCGATGGGCCTGTAGACGTATTTTTAGTGTGGTGGAAGTTAGACCAACGTACGTTTCTTCGGAGGACTGGCACATCCTCTCTGGGCAGGTAAAGCGGTAAACGACGTTGGTACTGTCTTCCTTGTCTGGGTTCGGGCTGGTATTATTTCTCATCATGAGAGAAGCTGTCAAACTCGGTTTGCGGTAAACGCGGACGTGGACCTGTTCGAAGGGGGCTTTAGGTGTTATTCCTCTCTTGATGATGTTGGTGGCCGCCTTTTTCTCTTCCTCATATCTATCTTTGTATTCGGTTCGATGATAAATGATGAAATTTTTACGGCAATAAAAATATCATCTGGTTTAAACCCTTTGGTGAGGCACTTCCTAATCTAGGATGCCACTGGTTAATGCCCATATAACGAGAACATTTTGCTGGTGAATGGGTTATAATTTGAACTTGTTCGGCAGGTTTTAAATTTGTAATATCTTTAAACACTCTTGTGTAATAATCATGAACTAAATATCAGTTTTAGTTCCCTGTAATAACTACGTCATAATTTTCGATGATCTTCACTCACAGCAAGAAATCCTCTTGCATTCTCTGCCACAGAGTAAACTTGAGCTAACTGAGGAATCAATTCTCATCTCGTTGAAATTTAGGTACTCTCAAGGCCAAGAGAAAGAAAAGGTCTGCTCACTTCCCCCAAATCCCCCATGTAGGCGGAGCTTTGTCTACCTCCTTATTGCGTCAGCAGGTGAATTGCCGTAATGAGCAGGTACCTCTAAGATACGTCATCGCCTACGTAGTTACCCCAGGTGGGAGGCGACCCCACCTAATTGGGTAGACCTTGTCTCTCTTGGCCTTGGGTACTCTCACGCTTGGCCAAGTTAGGAAATTCGGGAAATTTCGGGAACTTAGGAAAATTCTGAACATGTTCAACATTTTTAATTAGATTGGTGTTTCTCGTGATTACTCGTTCAGGACTTGGTAGACTCGTCTGTTAGGTCGAAAATCCCTATGAATCCTAGAGAGTCAAAGTCCTGAGGAGAGTTTTAATTAGCTGTTCACTTGTTATCGGGGAAGAAAGCAGTAGAAATAAAAAAAAATATACAGTATATATAAAAAAAAAATTTTTACTCTCTTTTATTAAAATGTACTAAAAAAAAAAATTATTTTTCTCTCAGGATTTTCTTACAATTATTCATGTTTACAAAAATCTAGGCCCCAAACATGGAAGAAAATGATACAAGAAAAGAAATAGATTTTTTAATTTCTTAAAGCATTTCCTTCCATGTTTCTCTAGTTTTGTAGACTGTCTCAAAAATTGTTTTTTACTTTTAGTGCATTTTAATAAAAGCCTGTTTACATTTTTTTTAAAGATTTTTTAATTTCATACTTTTTAGTTTTGACGGAAATTGTAACCGATTTATGATTGTAGTTAAAAAACTGATATCCGTTTACGGGGAGGGTGAGGAAGGGCGATGGGGAAGGGGGAAGGAGGAAGAGGAGGGGAAGGGGAAGGGAGATGGGAGGGGAAAGGGGAGGGGAAGGGGAGGGAAGAAAGAAGGAAGAGCAGGGAAGGGGAAGGGGAGGGTGACAGGGAGATGAAGGGAAGATATAAGGTGATGGGGAGGGGAGAAGAAAGAAGGAGAGGGGAAGGGGAAAGGGGGAGAGAGGAAAATGAAAAGGGGATGGAGGGAAAGAGGAGGGGGAGGGGTGGAGGAGGAAGCAGGAGGGGAAATGGTAGGGAAGGAAGGGGGAAGTGGGAGGTGGCGGAAGGGGAAGTGGAGGGGGATGGAAGAGGGGAAGGGGAGGGGAGGGCACAGCTAAATTAACACTTGATCGTGTGCTACTCAGAAAGGGAGGTGGAGGGGAAGGGGGAAGATAGGGAGGGACAAGGGGGAGGAGAGGAGGGAGGGGGAGGGGAGGAGGAATGGTGGAGGGTGAAAGGGAGGGAAGGTGGATGTGGAAGGGATGGAAGAGGGAAGGGGAGAGGGAAGATACAGCTAAATTAACACTTGATCATGTGCTCTGGAAGGGGGAGGGGAGGGGATGGAAGAGGGAAGGGGAGGAGGAGGACACAGCTAAATTAACATTTGATCGCATACTACGAAGGGGAGAGGGGAAGGGGAGGATGGGGATGGAGGGAAGAGGAAAGGGAGGAGGGGGAGGAAGATTGAAGGTGAGGAGGAGGACACAGCTAAATTAACATTTGATCGCATGCTCGGAAGGGGAGGGGAAGCGGAGGGAGGGGGGGATGGAAGAGGAAAGGGAAGGGGGAAGGAAGAGGGAAGGAGAGGAGGAGGAGGACACAGCTAAATTAACACTTGATCGTGTGCTCCGGAAAGGGGAGGAGGGGAGGGAAGAGGGAAGGGGATGGAAGAGGAAGGGATGGAAGAGGAAGGGGATAGAAGAGGGAAGGGGGAGGACACCGTTAAATTAACACGTGATTGTATGTACCAGAAGGGGGGGGGATGAAGAGGGAAGGGGAGGGGATGGAAGGGGAGGAGGGGGGAAGAGGGAAAGGGGAGGGGAGTGGAAGAGGAAAGGGGAGGGGATGGAAGAGGAAAGGGAGGGGAGGGAAGAGGAAAGGGGGAGGGAGGGAAGAGGGAAGGGGAGGGGATGGAAGAGGAAGGGAGAGGGAAGAGGGAAGGGAGGGGATGGAAGAGGAAGGGGAGGGGAGAGGGAAGAGGGAAGGGGAGTGGATGGAAGAGGAAAGGGGAGGGGAGGGAAGAAGAAGGAGAGGACACAGCTAAATTAACACTTGATCGTGTGCTTTGAAAGGGGGAGGGGTAGGAGATGGGTGGGGAAGGGAATGGAAGAGGGAAGCGGGAAGGGGAGAGGGAGGACACAGCTAAATTAACGCTTGATCTGTGCTTGGGGAGGGAGATGGAAAAGGGAAGGGGAAGGGGGATGGAAGTGGGAATGAGAGGGGTTATATAGTAAATAGATTTTACCGAGTCAAAGAAGTGGTGAAAAATCTGTAGAGTGTCATACAAATCCTGAGATACTGGGAGAGGTCACTGTAAGGTCACTAGAGGTCACTGCTGACCTACTGATCATGTAAATGTGTATTGTCACCGGGATTGAACGACCATGGAAAATTTTAAGTCCATCGGACGAAGGGAACAGGCCGAAAATTGAGTTACAAGATTTAAGGACAGACAGACTGACAGACAGATGCATTAGTCAAGGTAAATAAAAGCATGTAATAATAATAATAATAAGAAGAAGCTCTCTCTCTCTCTCTCTCTCTCTCTCTCTCTCTCTCTCTCTCTCTCTCTCAAGGAAAGGAGAAACTACTTTTTTTTTAAGAAAGAGAATATGAATATTAGAATAAGTGATAGAGAGTGAATGAGAATGAAAAGAATGTTAGCAACGACGAAAGTCGGGGATCTAAAGCAAATGAGAAGATAGAAGACACTAAATGATAATCAGGAGAGCAATGTGCGGGAGAAATATCATCATTAGTATTTTATCGTTGTTTTCAAGTGTTTTAGCGACACAGCCGAGTGAGAATCGTAGCAGAGTAAATTGAAGAAGTTCAACAGAATAGCTGGAAGAAAATCAATGGGAATCGATGAGGTACAAAAGAGGAATATGATGCTGATGATGGAGACCGAAAGTTGTGGCTAAGTTGCTCTAGTTTTGGTCAGTGCATGACGACGACCAGTATGTAAATCATACTGATCGTAATGAAACCGTGACATCTCATAATAAACTATCAACGACTCGTACTCTGTTCAGTGGAAAATCTTAGGTAACTCGCACTGAAATCTTATCGGCCAGTACTAGCGCTTGCTACCTCGTACTGAATTTGTATTCAACTCCTAGATTTCTTGTCCAGTCATGACAGTAGTATGCCGGGTACAACGAGATTATTTAGTTCTCGATACCTAGCCCAAATGGGTCCCCATTTTTGTTGAATGTGGAAGTAATCTCACGAGTAACTTAGAGACGGTTGCACTCGTTCGCTAATAGTGATAGGTCAGGGTAGACTAAAAGCGATAGTGAACCACACAACAGTGAGAAATGACCAGACCCGCTAGTTATTCTGCACCATTTAGGCTGACTACTGTATATTATATTTTCCGGAAACTAATTAACCCTAACTTGCAAAATATTATTTAGCTCTAAAGAGAGTAGTTAATTCTAACTTAATTGTACTTTAGAAGAAATTCAGTCTTAAAGAAAGTGGACCCTATCTCTTTTTCTCCTCTATTCTTTACTGGTCTTCTTACCTTTCACGCACACAGCTGGTTAACGCTCTGTCTCAGTGGCTGACTTGGAAATGCCCAACCAGCAACAGAATAAGATAGAATATATTGGTTAACAGTAAAGATATAAAAAAAATAAGTAAAAAAATGAGGGAACTGTGTAGTGATCTTAAAAAATGTCAGAAACAAACTGCCTTTACAGACAGTTAAACTTACACACAAAAAGTCTTACGGAAACCCATTATGACAGCAAAGGAAACGGAGCTGGTTTCCTCCTGAAACAACATCGATAAAAGTTCTTAAAGGAGTTAGGAACCTTTGTTCCGTCTCCTTCAGCCGCCCACATCCTCTCAAAAAGAAATACTCAACAAATACTTACTGCTCGTTCACGCTTCGTGCAGTACATTTATGTAGACATGACTGAGAGAGAGAGAGAGAGAGAGAGAGAGAGAGAGAGAAGGGATACGATACCCAACACATTCCTAAGGAATATGAGAACTAATTTCATTATTAATTATCTTGGATAATATTGACTTCACCTCGGCAAATCAGAGAAAATGTTTGGGTATGATTCAATTTGGAAAGTTGCACAAGAGACGAAACTATTTTACACAGGAGAGAGAGAGAGAGAGAGAGAGAGAGAGAGAGAGAGTTTAGCGTTAGACTAAAAAGATCACCGATATCCATTCTTGATTGCAGCAAAAGTAAAACAATACGAGAACGCATGTGACTGTTTAATCCCCATATACTCGTATCAACAGTTTCCATTGACTTCTTGCATCTCCCCGTATGTAAACGAAAAAGCAGTCGAAAGTTACCGAGTAGAAAAAAAAAAAAAAAAGGGATTCGAATCCACTAAAAAATTTCACAAACTTTCTTGACTTCCAGCCATCGCATCTAATGAAATACATGAAAGCGTTTTAGACATGTCATCTGAATCAGACAGACAGACACTTGTAAGGCAGAGGCCCCATCCATCTCCGCAGTATTAGGTATTATCATCTCTGTTTCAGGAGGTGGAATCAGAAAGCTCATGAATATGAATATTATGTTGATGGGAATCCTATGCTTTCAGTATAATGTCTTGGAAAATACGAAAACAGGAAACTCTCTCTCTCTCTCTCTCTCTCTCTCTCTCTCTCTCTCTCTCTCTCTCTCTCTCTCTCTCTCTCCACTTCACTAACCTCCGTCATGTGTTCTAAATAAAAAGCCATGGAATGTTTGCTTCAACGAACGCGACGGTTTTCGAAAGCGTTCGTGAACCATTTACGTAATAGAGATGCTCTTCAAAGCGCTTCATAAAGAGAATAGCCGGACGAGTGACGTAACTTGCAGATGGAATCATTTAAGCGCTATTACGTCAGTTAAGGCAATGCGGTACATTAACTATAACGACTACAACAACTATAACAACAACAGCCATAGCATCAATAATAATGATGATAGTGATAATAACTAAATTTAAGCCGTATGTGTTCCGATGAACAAATGCTATTACTTCAACAGCGACATTTAATAATAATGCACAGTTTAATGACATAAATTATTATTATTATTATTATTCCCGGTATGACACTTTCCGTATTGTGCATCAGTTAACTTTTTTATTTTTATCGTTGTTGGATTGCTTTTAGTTTTTAATTGCGTTGCAGCAAGAGCTCAAGGCTCCAAGCAAAAGCTATTAAATAAATGGAAAACATTTTACCTGGGAATTACAGAAGGAATTCATGAAATCACTAGCGGGTCAGGAAAATTTCATGGGATGACACCAATTTTCATATTAGACATATATATATATATATATATATATATATATATATATATATATATATATATATATATATATATATATATATATATATATATATATATATACATATATAATTATATGCATATATAATTGTTTTTATTAATTTTTTCTCAAAATTTTATTATTTCTGTAATAGGTTTTATATTTTCTCCCATTTTTATATTTCTCATGTATGTTGTTATTATCTAAATCTTCAGTATTATTATATCGTCATTTTTCATGGGGGCCACATGCGCCCCCCCCCTCCCCCGCCCCCGCTCGCCCGGCTCCGCTATAGCATGAATTCACTTCATTTGTTTTTAAGTTATATCTGTTTTTTTTTCGTCCGACGTTGTTTTGTAAATTTGTGGACATCATAACGAAGATTTTTTTTAGTGTATCATTTCATCAGAAATAAGAAGCAATAGATTTTTATACGTGAATTTATTACCAAAGCAAGGGTTCCCCTTCTTTTCTTTATGGAAGATGCTTAATCTCCGGAGTGTTTGCTTACAAGCACACAAAGTTGCTAGAAAATCATTGTAAAATATCGGGCACCTCATTTTACATAAACAGACCAAACTTCAAAATCTCCAGCCGTCTGCTGTTGCGAAACGCAACAAACGTTTATAGAGCAGTCTAAGAAAACTCCAAATATTCTGGAGATGCAAGAGTCATTTCCCCGGACAAAGGAACGATGCCAGTCAAAGCCTTCCGCTTCCCAAGGCCGCAAAAGTGATTTATCTTGCTTACGTAAATCGCAGCTTCTTCTTCTTGTGCATTTCGTACGAGCGTTTATTCCTGCGATGAATTTGTCTCAATAAGCCATTTTTTTTTTGCAACCAGTAATGCACTGGAAGTGCCAGTGGAACACTCGACTGAATACTGATAAGATAAATAATAGAAGTTGTGTTCAAGTTTAAGTATGACACTTTCAGTCCAAGTTGTGTATGAAAATCCACATACTAAGGATGATAGGGAAAAGTGTGAGCTTGATGTTGCTAAATACAACTGCTTTTTCATGTAGATACATAATCATGTGCAGTGCTTGAATTTATTTCATTTCTAAACTGAACTGGTGTGTATAGTGATAGGCAATATGCTACTGTTTGGATGAGATGTGTGTGTATCCCGTAGGGGGTTAGTGCCGTCAGTGCAACCCACGCGGTGCACTGTAGGCATTACTTAAGGTTCTTTGTAATGTCCCTTCGGCCCATAGCTGCATCCCCTTTCATTCCTTTTACTGTACCTCCATTCATATTCTCTTTCTTTCATCTTACTTTATACCCTCTCCCAACAATTGCTTCATAGTGCAACTGCGAGGTTTTCCTCCTGTTACGCCTATCAGACCTTCTCACTGTCAATATCCCTTTCAGCGCTGAATGACCTCATAGTACCCAGCGTTTGGCCTTTGGCTTACATTCTATATTCCGTTCTATTCTGTATGCGTGTGCGAATTCATAAACCAGAAAAGATCCATAAATGGAGTGGAAAGAAAATACTGATAAGCAAACCGCGTGCAAGGGTCTGTGCGGAAATGACAGTAAAGAAAAATTATGAAAATAGCCTTTAGATTTTCTTTTGTGAAAACAGACCCGAAAATAAGCTCGTGGCGTGACTGAAAGGGACTAATGAAGTTTATGAAGCGGAAATAAAACCTTCACAAAAGAGCTGAATAATGGGAAAGTTACAGACGCTGACTGGAAGGCAAGGTTCGCTGAACCCCAAGACTACTCCGGAGTACTATTACCGTTACTAAAGAAATGTCAGCAAAATAAAGTAACAAAATAAAAAAGAATTATCTCATAACATGGGCGATATAAAGAGCAGCATAGTGAATTGCAGGTGAAGATTTATAAAGAAAACGAAAATGAAAAACAGGTATAAACAACCATTACGGTTAAAAAACTGTCACTTAAACCACTTACCAGAAACGTTTCAATCTCCAAGAAAGATAGAACCAAAAATATTCGAAATATTGCCAAGAGACTGAGCCACCATTTTGTGCTGAAGATAATGCAAAGTTCGATGCAAGTTGCACAATTAACATTAAAATTGGTCCTTGTCCTTAAAGAGGGGTTAGGTAAAATCCAAGTGACACTCCAAAACCAACTCTTGGACGTAAACAGATGATACATAGAGGAAATGAAGAGATAAAATCTGTCACTAATGCAAAGAGAAATTTTTTAATTTAAATGTAGTCTATCATTAACCCATTATTCACTAAGCAGCTTGTTCCCCCCTTAAACAAGCAGTCCATCTGCAGGCCTCTCTACCCGTCTTCAGTCGTCCCCACACGTCGACTCCTGTTTCCTTGTTAGTCTTCTCTTGACATACCTTATGGTTGGTCCTTTTATTACATGCTTTTTTTATTATTTAACTTGATGTCTGCGTCTGTTTGGGTCAAAACTTGTAACCCGATTTTCAACTTGTTCCCTTTGTCCGATGGAATTGAAATTTTGCATGGTTACTCAATCCCGGTGACAATACAAACTGACATGATCAGTAGTTCAGCAGTGACCTCTAGTAACCCTACAGTGACCTCTCCCAGTATCTCGGGATTTGTATGAAAATCTTCGGATTTTTTCATACCTTCTTTGATTCGGTAGAATAAGTTAACAACTCTACGGATTTTTCGAACCACCTTGGCTCGACAGGATATCACGTTCATTTTTGTTAGCTAAAATCGTAAATCATTTACAATTTATGTTAAAACTAAAAAGTGCAAAAATAAAAATAAAATAAAATAAAAACGTTTATATTAAAATGCACCAAAAAGTAAAAAATTATTTTTTGAGACACACCGGAATTTTATTACAATTAATCATCCCTACAGAAATAAAAGCGTGGCGCCAAACATGGAAGGAAATGCTACAAGAAATAAAAAATATATATTTGTTTTCTTGTAGCATTTCCTTCCATGTTTGGGGCCCACTCTTTTATTTTTGTAGACACGTTTCATTGTAAGAAAATCCTGGCGTGTCTCAAAAAATGATGTTTTATTTTTTAGTGCATTTTAATCAAAACGTGTTTTAATTTTTTTATTTTTTTATTTTATACTTTTTTTAAAAGTTTGCTGTTTAAATTGTATATGATTTCAACTTCATGTTAAAGAGCATATTATTTTAACCTTCGCGTGTATTGTTATGTTTTGCGATGTTATTTTAACTTAATCTTAAATTGTATATAATTTTAACCTTCACTTCTTAGAAATTTAATTTGTAAGTATTTTTATATTTTCACGGTTTTATTTTGTGTTCTTTTATAGCTTGAAAATGAAGCCTGGAGCTTTTGAAGCGTAGCAATACAGTGTCTACGTGAACGTTTTCTGATGTGCTTCCCCTGCCTTCTTGTCTTTATATAATATACATATATATATATATATATATATATATATATATATATATATATATATATATATATATATATATATATATATATATATATATATATATATATATATATATATATATATATATATATATATATATAAATATATATATATATATATATATATATATATATATATATATATATATATATATATATATATATATATATATATATATTATATATACAGTAGTCTATAAGATAATATGTACTAGGCTCGGTGGATTATCAGAATGCGCCTTCTGCTTTACTTAACCATTTCCTTCTCAGATTTTGTATCATTTATACTCGTATATCCATGCTGACTGCCCTCCTTCAGTTGATGTGGCAATCCTGGTGGGTTTCTTATTTTACCTTGCAAGGTGTCCCGGCTCCACCTTCTCGACCAGTTGCTTCGGACACTCTTTTAATGACATGGCCATTTTTATACATCCTTTTAATGGAAACTTTGGAAAGAACGTAAATATTGTTGTTGTTGATTTTATTGATCGTTGTCCTGTCGAATTTTACTAGGATATTTTTGTTATGTATTTATTTATTAGATTTGCTTCTAATTTTATGTTGTTAATTTAATTCTTTCGGAAGACATTTATCTTAACCCTGCTCCCATTACTCATTTCCGTAAGAAAAATTGCAGAGAACTTTACTCGAATATTCGAGACTTAAGGTGATTTTTTTTTTATCTCCAGAGTTGTGCCCGCAGCCACGATGAGACGTCTTTTATCTAAGATCCATGTGAGTAGTATTTTTAATCCATCCCAGGGTTTGATGCCCCTGACTTCATGTACCGTTGTAACATCCCACATGCACAAGGTATGGCTGTACACGCCAGGCCTGGACACCGTCAAAAAAAACTTGGAGTGTAATTGCCATGAAGTTCTTTGTTTAAATATTTTTAGCAAGTGTTCATTGTTTATGTATTTTCTCTTTGCCGAAATCCAAATCCAAATATTGACAAATATTGGTGTGGGTTAGTATGGCTCAGTCTCAGGATTCAAAAGCTTCATTCTTTATCTGAGGGGGCTGCAATGCAAGGCACAGCGAGAATCTTAATTCAGATTCCACTGATCAGCGTTTCTGATCAACTCTTAAGTTCTCTGTATCCTTTGCTTTTGTTCAGCTACTTGAGGAATATATATTTTTACGTCGACGTAGTATCTTTGCTAATGAGTACAAGTCTAGTAATGCAGTGCCTACTCCAAAGAGTGGCATATCTGCAGTGTGTGGTAGCTACAGACCAATTTCTATTCTCCCTGGGCTCTCCAAAATTACAGAAAAACTTATTTTTTAAGCTAATATACAAGTATGTGGAATTCAGAGAATTATTAGCTAGCAGTCAATATGCATACAGGAAGCAGCTAGGTACCAGTGATGATCTTTTAGATTCGACATGCCATTTGCAAGAGGACCTTGATAAGGGTTTTGAGTGCAGAGTGATTTAGATAAATTTTAGTACTGCTCTCGATTTAGTAAATCATAAGGCGCTTATTTTTAAACTTTAGAATCTTGGAGTGGGTGGGTGGATATATTTTAGGGTTACTCCAAGATTTCCTTACAGGTAAGCAGCAGCAAGTTGCTGTTGGGGGGATCTTTAGGAAACTAAGACCTATTGTGTCAGGAGTTCCACAGGGTAGCATTCTGGGTCCGCTGTTATTTGTAGTGTATACAAGTTATATGGTTGTTGGCCTGGAAAACAAGATTGTTCAGTATACCGATGATGCAGCAATTGTGGGCGGAGTAAGATCTCCACTTTTGAGAAATGAAGCTGCCCTCAGCCTCAATCGGGACTGTATGGTGTAGTCAGTGGGGTATGAGGCGGAACCCCAGTAAAACGAAAACACTATTGATTAGCGGATCTCGTACCGATTTTCCACCCCATCCTCCCCTTCAGGTGGATGGGACTCCCCTGAACGAGTCTGAAGCTTTAATTATTCTAAGTGTAACTTTTGACTCACATCTTACTTTTGAGAAACGTCTAATGAAATTGCCAGCAAATGCTTCGCGGAATTTAGGTCTTATATATGTAAGGCCTCATGTATTTACAACAGTAAAATCAGCGCAACCTATTTTATGTCATTTGTCCTTCCTCTACTAGAATACTGTTCTCCAGTGTGGATGTCTGCTTCTGCCAGAGATTTATTGCTTATAAACAGAGTGGTTCGTGGTGGTTGGTTTCTGTTTCTTAACACTAGCAGTTATTGACTTGGACCAACAACAGATGGTCTCTTATTTGTCAATTTTTCATAAATTTTATTTTAACAAAGAATTTTTGCTATCGCAGTTGATCCCTGATCCTCTTTTTCTGCCGAGAACCACCAGATTTGTTTAAAAGCATCACCATTATACATTAAATGTGCCTCGCTGTCGAACTTCTCAATTCCAAAGGTCTTTTATTCCTCGCACCGTTGAACGTTGTGCAATTAGAACCCCAGAAGCTCAAGTGAAGATGTAATACATTACAACCCTAAAACAATTCTCCCTATATTTTCAATAATTTATTTACATTTTTTTCAATTTATTTATTTATTTGTTAATTTATCTCTTTTCTAATAACCGGTCTCTTCTTTCTGTACTTTCTAGTATTTTCTGTACTTTCTTTCAAATGAACACCATATTCTGTGGAAGCTTGAATTTCAAGTCAATGGCCTCTGCAGATCTGTTCCATATGAATAGAATTCATCTCATGAATAATAACTGACTAAGGATTGACTTTGAATTGCCTTGCGTTAATTCCCTTGGTTGTAATTTATTCCCAAGGTATAGTGAATTTGTTACTTAATGTTTGTGAATATAAAAATTGCCCCAGTGCATTCTTAAGTAAACGATCTGCATGAAATTGCCCATTTCTGCGGCACTCCTGTTACCCAATATTTCGGCCACTTTCTTCTAGTAACAGTGCATTTCCATAGGCTATAACTTCCCAATATTTCTGAATTGTTGGAATGCTGGACCTCAAAAATGCAGTTTAGGCTTCATGTGGGCTGGTCTCGCTTATCTACTTATCACCTGGTGCAGTCAAACTCAACTCACAACTCCACTGTTACTTACTTTGAAACAAAGAACAAACTGCAATGTCATTGAAATACAGAAGGTGCCATCCGCAATCTGTAACATCCTTGAGGTGTTATGAATGAGATATCTGTGATGATAAACTTAATGAAAAATGACACTGGTCCCTTTCCGGAACCTGCTGTGTCTTCGAAAGGTTGTGCAGTTTTCTTTCTGTGCAGCAGCTGGTGTATCAGTGAAATTTGAGTGCGAGTGTGTTACTGTATGCGAGTGTAACCGGCGAGGACAAATTAGGTGTATGTAACGAAAATACGCAAGACCTTGAGCAAAGTAAATATACAATTTATGCGTAGTGTTTGTCAATCTCTCTCGCTAATATACTAGTGATTGCTCGAGAATATATTCTAATGAAAAATTCATGGAATTTATAACTTGATTCCTGATTAGAAACATCCGTTCCAGCTCTGATTTTATGCAGATTTCAAATCTTTCGACCTTGAACAGTCAAGCGGAATTGGATTTATCCTCGTCCAGATTTACTGGCTTATTGTAATAAATTTTCTTTTATTTGGAGAAGTCCGAACTTCGAACTTCGAACTATTATATCTTTATAAAATTCATCCTCTTGTATACACACTTTTTTCATCATCTCTTCACGAGCGCTTTGGAGAATATATATTTTTAAAAGTTTTTTCTTTACATTATTCTCTGAACATTCTGTCATCGTATTAGGAAGAGTTGCATGATTTTTCGCTTCTTCCAGTTTAGGGCGATCTTTATTTAGTCGGTTTTTTTTTTTTCATGATTCCTTGAGATGTTTTCACATTTTGAAAGTCTGAGACACTTTCGAAGGAAAAGTGTAGCGCTGAATTTCATTTGCGTCAGTATCTCAACATTCAGCAAGTGACACAGAATATTATCAACTTGGAAAGTTATTTTTTTACGCAGTCTAAGCCGCTGAGTTTAAAGATCTTAGAAAACTTCCAGAAACTGAAAATGAATCAGTTCAGGACTCAACAGACAAAGAGAGAGTCCATCTACTCTCTCCTCGGTTGGGGGAATAGTTTAGTTTTAGGTTTTGTAGCGTTTCTTTCGTGCTTTTAACATATGGTCTTTATTTACGCTGGATTTTCCCAATTCAGATTTTTATAGGTAACTTTCGGAATTTTTCAGAAATATTACTTTGATTAACTTTGTTCTATTTATTAGCCGTGTTATTGTTGTTATTATTGAGCATGTGAAATGCTGAAGGGTATTGATATATTATATGGTTTTTTTTTTTTTTTGGGGGCGAGCAGGGGGGCGGGGGCGGTTGCCGGGCGGTCAAGCTGTTCGCTTGGAAACATTCTGGGCAAAGGTAAATGGAAACAGCGCCTACGTATTCAGCAAGTCAGGGCTGACGATGGCCTAGCGTCAGTATGGCTTCCCACGGAGACAAGGGGCATCGTTCCCTGGGCGATGTGCTGGTTATGCCGCCAGAAGTCATGAAGATCCGGCGAGTGCGTTCGTTCGTGCGCGCTGAATGGCGTGCCATGTGAAATATGAATATTCCATTTTGTAAACAGGCTAAACATTGGGGCCTAGGTGGCTTTGTGCCAGGATCCGCCTGGTTGGAGGACTTTTGAGTACTTACTGCCTGTGAGGTGAGCTGGTAGCCTACTTTGTTTCCAGAAACCCTGAATGGGTTTAATTAACTTAGTTTAACATATACTGATTTATTTTACTGATTTATTTTTATGTGCTATGTCTCTCTGATTTTTATTAATGATTTTACCATGTTTAATTATGTGCATTTCCTTTAGGGTTCGTAACATGGGAAAACATCCCACATTTATTCTTCTCTGTGCCTATTTTTAAAAGTTGTGTTTCCCCTTTGTTCTTGAGATGTATCGTGGATAGAGGCCAATATAAATGGAGGGAAATGTGACTTATCATGACTTCGGTCATGCTGACTCATTTTAACTTTATGTTGTTGAGATTCATTTAGTGGAAGTTCATAGTACCATGATATCTTACTTGGTTATTTTGAGGGTACCAATTCTGGGACGTAGATATTCCCATTCCATTTTATTTCCATTTCAAACCATTTACCATGTTAGATTACTGAATAAATTATATTTTGGTAGTCATGTGTTTGCCGTGCTTCCTTAATTCAGATAGTGACTTGGATGACGAGAGAGAGAGAGAGAGAGAGGAGAGAGAGAGAGAGAGAGAGAGAGAGAGACTGTTTTGAGAGAGAGAGAGAATGTGCTGATCCAGTACGCAGACTGGCCACTGCCACCGGCGAATCTTTGAGATATAAGATGATATGACATTGTTCTTAAAACAGATGTAGAAGAAGGTTTTGACCCTATCTGACCGTATTAGTAGGGCATAATACATGCTTTCTTACTAGACAAGCCAATTGGTCTAATTGGTCTAAAATTGGGTAGGAAGATTGCACAGAATAGGAAGAGAGAATATCGAGGCTGCAAAGAAAACAGTCAGAGACCGGGTAAGGCCCTGGAATAGAGCCACGGCAAAGCCTATTATTTGAGAAACTTTCTTGGCTACTAGTAATGATTCAGAAACACGATTTGTATAAGATGAAGATGCAAGTGACATTTCACTGCTTTGTATGTTTCAGGTAGGTAGTACCCCATCAACATAGCCTGCATGTTTGCCTTCCATAGAGTTTGTGTCCTATCCTTTCAGTGACCAGTTGCATAGAAAGAGATGGCGTAGCTGGTAGTTATGGAGTTCCTGGAGTAGGTGATGATGTTAAATCCCATGGAATATGTTCAGAAAAGAAAGAAGAGTGACTGGAAGTATATTAAATCATTATCTGGCTGAAACGAGAATGAAAATATAAGAAAGTTTTAGGTGAGTAGGAATGGTTGAAAATGTGACTCTTAAGTATAATTAGACAAGTGTGTTTGTTGAGAAAAAGTGAGAATTGCTCTAAGGAAGACTGATGAGAAATAAAGGTGAACGAAACTTTATGTAGAAGGGGGTCTTTGGGAGTATGCAAAATTCAAGAATAGAGTCACAGAATCTCTGCAAG
>NC_089794.1:51699897-51722397 GCF_040412425.1 Macrobrachium rosenbergii | reverse complement strand
ATACAAGCGCTTATTTAGAGAAAGCGACACTCTTTTCAAGGATACACAAACATATCGGTAATTTTTCGGAAGACTCCAGCCAGCCATTTCGGAAGGTTCCAGCTAGCCATTTTTGCAGAAAAAAGCCATTTTGGGTTTTTCATACAAAAATAGCTAGGAAATGATAGGGCACTAAAAGAACCTAAAAATACCAAGCTGACGTAACCTAGGGGTGCTTACTGGTTACAATTTTGCCGTATTAGCTACGGAGGGGGTGAGGGGCTGGTATTGTCTTACCTTATAAGTCGTCATTTGATTAATTATTTTTCTCTGTTATGAGGCATTCGCGAAGGTCATGTATTGAGATGAATTTTTTTCTGTTTTGATGAGTTTTACCCAAGAAAAATATAAATTACAATGTGAGAGGTGGCTGGAGTCTTCCGAAAAATAACCAAGTATCTCTCATTAGAGTCCCTCCCCACCGCTACCAAAATGCAAGAAGCTTTTAACAGGAAACTTAGAAAAATAGCAGACTCCCTTTTTGATCCCTCACATAAAGAGTTAGTTTTATCCAAGATACCCTCCAAATCACCCAGCGTGCCCTATTTTTATGGTGTCCCCAAAGTACATAAACCTGGTTGCCTGCTCAGACCTATCACTGCAGCTTGCGGGTCACCCCAAAATAACTTAGCTGTGTGCTTATCTCCTCAAGTATTAAGTCAATTTCTGGGTAAGTTCTCAAATGCACATTTATAACACTCCTATCAGTTTATTCAGTGGTTAAAGATGCAGGGAGAGTTGAAGGCATAATGGTCAGCCTAGATGTCACAGCGTTATTCACAAATGTCCCTTTGGATTATGTTATTCAAAACCACAAGCGGAATACGAACAGGGAAATGTAAATTTCCTTATACCGGCTGACCCATTCTTTTCACTGGTCAGACCGTGTATTGCGTCAACGGTTGTTCAGTTGAACAGTCAGGGTTTACACAAAAGGAAGGTGCTGCTATGGGCCCTCCATTGTCCCTGGTCTTGGCTAATATCGGTATGAAATTTGTAGAAAGGGAAATTCTAAGTAGATGTGATGAAGTAACCAAGCCAGTTTTATGGGTGAGGTATGTAGATGATGTTTCCGCAGTTATCAGAGGGATGTGAAAATTTTACCAAATTAGTAGAAATAGCTAATAATATCCTACCATCAATTAAGTTTACTATAGATATGGAAGTGGATTTAAAGTTGCCATTTTTAGACGTTTTGGTCTCCAGAGTTTGTAACAGTCAGACGTTCAAATTTTCAGTATATCGGAAATCAACAAATTCGGAAAGTTACATACATTTTTATTAGTTTCACTCAAATAAAATCAAAAGCAATGTAGTCATGAATTTTTCCTTACGTGCCTTTAAGATATGTGACCCAGAATATGTAGAAGGGGAATTACAACACACAATGTCAACTTTCAGTAGCCTCAGGTATCCTACCCACTTTATTGAGTCAGTCCTAACGTCGGGAACATCTGCAGATTTGTAAATAATAATCAGAATGACACTAAAATTGTATCTAAATACGTTAACACGATAAAACACAATTTGATAAGAAATAACAATAATGATAAAAATCACATAGTTCCAGGAATTTATGAATTATCTTGTAAAGACTGCATGGGGAAATATTTTGGGGAAAGTGGACGGGGACTAACTACACGCTTGGGGGAACGTAAGCGAGCATTTTCCCTACATACACAAAACAGCGCAATAGTAACTCATGCATTTAACAATAATCATAGACCTGACTGGAATGATGCAAGTATCATTTTTAAAACTAACAATGTAAACGTAAGACGATTAGTAGAGGGCGCTGCTATAAACGTTGGGGAATCTTTTAAAGGAAACAAGTCGTTTGTTAACGAGGACCATTTGGTTAATTATTACATACTTTGGACGTTCGTTAAAGACTTTAGTGTTAGGACAGGCTCTGTCTTTCCTTCGCCTGCTGCTCCCTCTGCCTCTCCGGCCCCTTTATAGGTGCTGTGCAATGCCCGGGAGTCCGTACCTGCATTCTGTGAGACCCTCCGGAGGAGGGATTACATGCAACATTGCAACAGCTGTGAGAAGATCGAGTAGGAAGGAGAGCAGCCAGAAACATAAACAGAGGAGATGAAATGACCTAGTTGGGCGGCTGACCATTTCCTTGATTGACGTGACCGTTGGAGGAGCTAACCACCATCGCCATCCATTCTTTACGTCATCTTTTGAGAGGTTTACCTCGTCACATTTTATGTCAAGATTACTTGGTTGGACTGAAGATGAACCCAGGATGGGGTTCGGAAAGCTTTTATACATTTTATAAAGTCTCACATTCTGTTGATATATTACTGAGGACCTTATACAAAATTACTCCTGTTCTCGGCATTGAGAGTTCTACACAATAATAATAATAATAATAATAATAATAATAATAATAATAATAATAATAATAATAATAATAAAATGATTGAGAATGATAATGTAATCAAGGGGGCGATGACAAATCCTGCTCACCGTCATTGATATCGCTGAGCCTAGAATGGGTACTAATATCAGTTAGTGAATATGTCACCAGCAAGTGGGCAGAGCCACAGCGAAGAGAAGTTTTCGCCATGTATAATTTTCTCTTCTCTGTGGGTGGAGTCTCGTGACGTCATAGGTTGACGTCACTATTGTGTTCAAAACCCTTACCTGCGATTTTGATGGCTCTGGCATAGGAAACACACTTTTACTGTAAGTACCAGAACTATTGAACTTAGGTACTAAATAATACTTGCAAAAATTAGGTAGGGTTATAAAATATGCACTTGCCAATGTTCACCTTTATCCTGTGCTTTGATAAAAAGGCGTTGCCAAAAAATCCGTTTTTCATCGGCTCTGAATCCCTTATTAGTCTGTATGTATATATGGTATATGGCTGTTTTCCAACCCATGGTTGTATTCCGAATCGTCGTTTTGAAGAGTGGAACTGACTAACCTTGTGCTTGTATTGGTAACGCTATTGTTTGTTACAAAGACACTGAATGCAAAAATCCCTTTGTGTTACCCAACACTTCTGTGAGGTCACTCTGTGATGTGTGTGGATAATGTTATAATACACATCATAATGAATATTCAGAATACAAAATAATCATTATATTTTGAAATTGAAGGGTGGTTTTTAAAATGAAGTTAGTGGAAGAAAGTGGTCTTCACCTTCTGACTTAGGCGATGTTTTAGATAGCTTTATTATTCGGATAGATCCATGTCTACACTGTCAGTTTCCCTGTTTCCCCCCTATTCATCTTTACAGCCATTTACCAGCTAAATAAAATGCATGGAGCATTGTGTTCCTGTAAAGCAAAGGATATTTTCCACAGGTTTTGAGTTCCTCATTGGACGAGTTGGTATCGCTCTCATTAGCACTCTGCTGGGCCGCGTTCGATTCTCCGACCGGCCAATGAAGAATTGAAGGAATTTATTTCTGGTGATAGAAATTCATTTCTCGCTATAATGTAGTTCGGATTCCACAGAAAGCTGTAGGTCCTGCTGCTAGGTAACCAATTGGTTCTTAGGAGAGCTGTTAATCAGCTCAGTGGTCTGGTTAAACTAAGGTATACTTAACTTTTCCACAGGTTTTGGCAGCCTTGTCATTTTTATCACAGTTAGATCCAGGAAACCTGAAAAATTACATAGTTTTTGCTGTTTATGACATATGACATATTTATTCTCTATAGTTATAAGGCAAAAGTACGCCCATTTTACAAACAAATAATAGAAAACAAATGAATGTTGGGCCAGATATCGGATTTGATGTATATTTCATATGTATTTGATCCGAGATTTATAGCACCTGAATAATTTATGAAAAATAGGGGTGACACTTGAACCTGAATAAAGATACGGGCTACAGAAATATTAAACTCTCTCTCTCTCTCTCTCTCTCTCACACACACACACACACACACACACACACGCTGAAGTTATATCGTCTCTGAACAATTGTAAACACTGCAGCTTTACTGTCGCCTCCGACGTGTATTCCGACGCTAAACATGTCCAGGGCTGTAGCTGATGAACAGACGAGAAATTCGACACTTCATCTGCAGTTAATCTGAAATTCGTGCATAAGGCAGGAAGGGCGATTTTGAAAATTGTTAAAACGAAAAAGAAAACTAAAAAGAATTTATATTTAGCCTTGTAACTTTCTCACAGTCGCACAGATGATGTCAGTCTAAAGCATTGCACTTGTCAGGATTCCCATTCTCTCAGGCACTGTATGGAAGTCTTGAGTTAGTATTGTCTACTGAACGAAACTCGTCTTTCTGCGTGCCTTCCGATTCATTTGTTCTTGTCGTTCCAAGAACTCCCGTTAGGAAGCGTGGTCCATCTCAATATCCAGAATATAAATACACTGAGTAAAATTTTGTGTCCAGTTTTCTCCCCTTCTGTTACTTTTCATTTCTATTCCATTTTATTTTCTCTCACCTTCCTCCACATTTTATAATACTGGTCTGTCTGTATTTTATTCCACTTAACTCTGGGCTGAATAAAGCGAAGAGAATTCCGACGAGTAAAATTCGTGTTTCTTCGTAGGGTGTAGAATTTCGTTCTTGTCACCGAATTTCCAAGTTTTGGTGAAATATAATTGATCAATTAAATTGGCTGCTTCTGTTACCAATTATGATGTAAATAGAACGCCTACTTGATTGTTTTGTAAGGCCAGTCTTTCTAAAATTGATATTTTCTGAACATCCTCTCTCTCTCTCTCTCTCTCTCTCTCTCTCTCTCTCTCTCTCTATATATATATATATATATATATATATATATATATATATATATATATATATATATATATATATATACATATATATATATATATATATATATATATATATATATAATGTATATATACTTATATATATATATATATATATATATATATATATATATATATATATATATATATATATAATAATGTAGTGTGGAAGGTATTCGATTCTTGAAAAACTGTCTGTTGTACTGCGTGCTTTCACTTCCGTATGAACAAGTTGCTTAATATATGTTGGAGCTTACACTTATCGTGCTCAGATGTCAGCTATCTTGGAAATTTCACAAGTGGTTTTTTTAAATCTTGCTTTAAAACGAAAATTATGTTTCCCCTTAAATACATTTATTCTAGCCATCAAAACTGTATAACTTTCCACCTTTAATGGTTAGTAGTGACCAAGTCTTTATCTTAAAAGGCACATTGCAAAATTCTTGGACTTAGAATTTGACTGTACTTAGACACTTCGAGCTTTCACTGTCACCTCTCCACACATCTCACACACTCCTTGCCCTGATGCCTTGCTCCTACTGACTCTGCTTCCAGAGTCTTCGTATATATGGCATTCATTCGATGCCAGAGTTTGGTATAATTTTCCCAAGTTTCATCGATATGGGCTCCCCTTTTCCATTGATGTTTCACGCTTACTTATCTATGCATTTTGTTCAACGGTTGTTATCGGGTTCATGTTATGGTGTGCAAGAGGTCACCGGGCGAGATCAAGATCTCAGTTAGTTCTTTTACCCAGTGCTGTGTGAGATAAACACTTTAATTCTTTTGCCTAGTGCTGTGTGAGATAAGCACTTTGATTCTTTTACCCAGTGCTGTGTGGGAAAAACACTTCGGTTCAGATGGGCGACGATCGGTCAAAGTCGGCATCTTGGGTCAACTTAACTCGTTATAGCCCCTTTTCTGTTTTCCTCTGTCTTTGTCAGTAATTTTCTGTACGCCCTTGTGCGTTTTTATAATATTTAGTTTATTCAGTTATAGACTCGATTCCATTATATATATATATATATATATATATATATATATATATATATATATATATATATATATATATATATATATATATATATATATATATATATATATGTATGTATATATATAATTGTATATATATTATAAATATCTATCTATCTGTCTATATATATATATATATATATATATATATATATATATATATATATATATATATATATATATATATATATATATATATATAATGTCACTCCATCTCCACCATGATTTTTAACTACTAAGTCTTAGCACTTGGTTAATTAAAATTTTTGTCACTTATATAATTGTGAGTTTTTATACTCACAAATATTAATCCATAAGTATTTTTAATTTCCAAAGTCTGTCTATGGTTGTTTGAAAACCAGACAACCGGTTTGAATCTCACTCGTGACAGGGCACTTATGAATTATAATTCATATTGTGTGTAAGTTATTCCCAAGCTGTAGTGAACTGGATATTAAACGTAATTTGGGACTTAATATTCATGAATATGAAAAAATGTGACAAATATTCATATGTAATCAAGTGTTACACGCTTACCAGTCAACTAACATGGTGGAGATGGGTTGATACCGATTCTAAGTCCTGAACCTGTATTCGACAGTCTTACGTATTATTTTCACATACTGCTGCTCTCACCCTCACTTAACTACTGTACTCACGTATACCCTGCACGGACTTTTCGAATGTCAAGCCCCTCTGCTCCAACTCCAACTTCAGAATAGTCCTGAGAATGTGTTCAAGTAAACTGTTCTTGTTATACCCTACCGACATGGCATTTTTGTTCTCACACAGAGGAATTATTTCACCAGATAAATAATGTAACAATGCAATCTCGTCTCAGGGTCATCCATGCTAGCTTGTATACAGCTGCAGAGGAAAATAGTCGTTCATAGTGCTATGAACTTTCATTTAATAATTGTTATCAGATTTTTTTTTATTTATTTTACCGTAGTTATCGCACACGTAGAAGAATAAATACATTTAAACAAATATCTTCCCCTCTCTCTCTCTCTCTCTCTCTCTCTCTCTCTCTCTCTCTCTCTCTCTCTCTCTCTCTCTCTCTCTCTCTCTCTCTCTCTCTCAGAAGTGAAATAGATATTTTCTTAGGTGTATTGAAAAAGTCGGATAATTGCATCTTCCTATATTTAGGAAGGATCGTTTTCCTCGACCTGAACCGTCGTCGAAAATTCGGTTGCCGTATCTTCAAGAATACTGTCGTGTTTTGTTTAACCATTTACTTCAACGAGAAGTTATTTGGCAGCCTGGATTATGTTTAGAAAGCTTCTTCCTTTACCGAGAAGATGTGGCAAGCTCAGACTTCCCACTTGTATCAAAATATTTCATGCAACTCTGATCTGGCTTCATCTATCTTGCATTTTATGAGATGGGAAGCTTTTTGCGTTCTTTGGGTTTAGACGTCGGTGAACCCTCAAAGATTGTGACTATTGGGTTCGGGTGATCGTTTTTGCTCCTAACGTCATTTGTGGAAGAGAGTATTTTGTTTCTTTCGCTGCGTTTAGCTTTTGGCTGAAGTCTGCGCTCTCTTTTATGTGATGTTCGTCTTGAGCTGTGCCGGTGAACTTCGTCGTGTTTGGAGTCCATGGACCTGGTGACCTTGTGACTATGATTCATGCTCTGAGCTCAACGGTTGTCCTCTGTTAAAGGTTTCATGACTGGACTCGTTTGTGCAATTTATTCTAAGATATTGCTTGATGAAGTTTTAGGAACTTATGAATTTCTATATTTTTTTCTGTTATGTAGTGTCATTGTTTCATACAGTTCGTTCATAGAATGTAGTCTATTGTATATGATTACATTATGGGATTTTCCGTGTTCCCTAGTAAAATATCTCTAGTAAAAATGGGTGAACACTTTGAAAGGATCTTTTCTCACACAAATATATACTGTATATGTATTTTTATAATTGTGGCCTGCAACGTGACATCTATCTTTTATTTAATTTCCAAGTGCATCTAACTAGTGGCGGCAACACGTGTAAAATAGATTAATAGAGTTACCATAAAATCAAATTCAATGGAAATTACGGGAAAGTCAAGGACGGACTTAATAGATTATAATTTACAAATGAGAAGAAATCGCACAGGAGCTTAACCACCAGCTCCGTGCACTGTAATTACATTAATTCACAAAACCATATAGTGCCACCCTCAAATCAAATATGATGTAAGAACCTGCAAAATATCTTAAGCATAAACAGAATCTCACAGCGAGGATAATCACATGTTATCTAAGAACATCTGAATTTAGATTGAGATTAAACAGAATCTTGCAGCGGTAACAATAATTAAATATATTTTCAGATGTCAAATCTTGAAAGAATCTTCTCAAAGTCGGCAGATGGGGAAAGGGCACCGTGGACAACAGGTCGGCACAGCACACAGCGTCACGATCACCTATTCTCCAACACAGAACGCAGTGTCACTTGATTGCAAAACACTTAACACGTTCAGTTTTTGAATGTTGAAGGCTGAGAGGGAAATCATTCAAAGAACAATAAAATGCACACTGGATAAACGCACGAGTGTTTATCCAGTGTGCATTTATTGTTCTTTGAATGTTTGTTCACATCGTCATTCCGAATACTTACTCATGAAAGAGCTTTGCAGATAAATAATTCATCCCTCTGACTGACAAGCTCTTGAAGTCATGTTAAGTCGGTGTTGGAAGTCAAAAGTTGGATGCCTGAAGCGAAAAGAAAGAAGAGTAATGAATATCACTTTTGCAATCTCGTATGAACATAAAAGTCATCTAATCGTTTCATCCGTTAAACATTCTTTTACCTTAGATTTCCAGCATCAAAATTTTGCATCCCATAGAAAATGAAAAATATTTGGAGGCTATAGATTTTGATTACTGAAAAATATTTCTTGATAAGGATGCTGCAAAAATCCCATTTGAATTGCACATTCAGTGTTCGGGAAAAATATATTTTGCATCAATAAAAAATTCAGTTAACCATTTGATGAAAATATTTAGAACAACAATTCTTTATATTTTTCGTAACTGCAATATATTATGCTATAGAGAGACTCGTGCTGTCACCGAGATTAAATGCGAACATGAAGTTGAGTGTTCTTAAAAGAAGTGATAAAGGAAAATGTTTATGATATTAATGAGTTTCTCATGTAAGGTGAAACCAATTTACCTCTAGATTTAATGCACAGTGATATGTGTGTACGCACACATAAAAACATCAGATGTTAAGGTGAAACGAGAAACAGACGTTTACCAGTAGCTCTAATCTTTAAGCAAAACGTTAGCTTCAAGCTAAATCGTATGGAATGGTACAATAACAACACTGGGAGTATTACGTAATACATAAGGACATAGGATATTCATTACAATTTTATGATAAAGGGACATTTTCAGTCATTATGATTTTATTCAAACGCTTTCCGTTTCTTTGTATCAGAAGTCTTTAAAACAACGAAGACTGACAAAATTGAAAATCAGGAGCCTACGTATATTGGTCGATGTCTAATTCACGTAAATTCTGATAAAAAATTGATGTTATAGGGGATTTATTATTGTAGGTTAATCATACTTCTGGCAGCGCCAGAAGAAAAGGTGAATCGTGAGGTGAAAAATGAGAATAAGCCCAGAAAACTGAAGGAAAAAGTGACGTAAAATCGAATATTTAATTTCTTTTGCCTGTGTTTGTGTCTGTTATGGGGTAGGGGTTTGATTATGAGTTAAAAGCCTTTCTGGGGTGACCTACAGGCCATGTACAAAATTTTGTATGGGTCTCTCAAGCGGTTTGGATTTCTATAGAAGCCAAACTAATTTACAAACATTCACTTATACACACACACACACACACACACACACACACACACACACACACACACACACATATATATATATATATATATATATATATATATATATATATATATATATATATATATACATACATACATACATACATACATACATACATACATACATACATACATATACACACACACGTACATAAAGTATATGACCTTCACACGAAGAAAAGAGTAATATGGACGCGTTCTGTTAAAATCTTTTGTACCTCAGCGGACCTGTGCAATAAATTTGTTACGTAGTAGTTGGTCGGCTGTTAGCGTTCACAGTTACATTAGAAAGCCATGAAGATGACATTCTCATAGACGTAGAGAGTAGTGAAGCTGCCAAAAAAAAAAAAATACATAATCATTGAAAAGGGTCATGAGGCGGCTCTATAAAAGAGTACGAAAAAAGAGAGCTGCTCAGAATTGCGTTGATGATTAGAAATGACTTCCTGCTCACGTAATCAACAGTCAGGAGTGTAGTAAGTTGGAGCGAATAAAGTGAATGGAACTAGCAGGGCAATGATAAAGTTGCTGGTAAAAAAAGAAGGACTTAAAGCTATTAGGACTCATAAATCCGCCAGTTTCCGGAGGGTTATCACACCTACGTTAGACGGATTATCATGCTTCTCTTTTCTCTTATAGATATTTTATTCTGTTTTAGGTATCACTAGGGATGAGACCGTGGAGCTTTTTAAAGCGTCGGAAAAAACAGACTTTGATAATGACTTGCTTGCCAATTTTCTCCCTGATAAAATAGCCTCCATTGTTCAGTGAAATTTAAAACTAACCTCTGTGCCTGGCTTTGGTGAAGGTTAATCGACTGCATTTGTTTTCCAACATTTAGCTAACATTCAGTTTAACTGGAAGCGGAAAGTGTCATTTCAATGGACATAGTGAAAACGTTTCATCTTCTGATCTGTTCCATAGTGACTGTCCATTGCACACAATTAAGCCTTTTGTCCGTTTTAATCTCCGGAAGCCTGGCAATTGATATGATGACAACCGATTTTTTCTGTTTTAATAAATTCATGAACTAGTCTGTATATGTGCTTGGTATATGGTTGTTTTCCAACCCATGGTTGTATTCTGAATTGCCGTTTTGAAGAATGGAACTGAATAACCTTGTGCCTGTGTTGGTAACGCTATTCTTTATTACAAATATACTGCATAAAAAATCCCTTTATATTACCCAACATTTCTGTGGGGTCATGCTGTGATTTGTGTGGATAATATTAGAATACTGATATGGGTTACATATCAATGAATATTCAGAATAGGAGGTAATCATTATATATTAAAATTGAAGGGTGGTTTTTAAAATTAAGTTAGTGGGGGAAACTGGTCTTCACCTTCTGACTTAGGCGATGTTTTAGAGTTTTAGTATTCTGATAGATTCATGTCTACACTGTCAGTTTCCCTGTTTCCCCCCTATTTATCATTACATCCATTTACTGTGTTTTTTATCAGTTAAATAAAATGCATGGAGTATTGTGTTCTTATAAAGCAAAGGATATTTTCACAGGTTTGGCAGCTATGTAATTTTATCACAGTTAGAACCCGGAAACTGCTGAATCTGTAAAAATTACATAGTTTCTACTGTTTATGACATATGACATATTTATTTTCTATAGTTATAAGAGCAAAAAGCATGCCCATTTACAAACAAATAATAGATGAATGTTGGGCCAGATATCGGATTTGACGTATATTTGATTTATATTTGATCGGAGTTTTATAGCACGTGAAAAATAGACGTAACAGGTGAGCTTGAATAATGACGTGGGCTACAGCATTGGTCAAGAAAGATTAGTTTTAATCAGCCGTTGCTCTTTTCAACAGCCGTTTCCATACATTTGTTTATTCCGGAACGAGAGATATTAATCTCTCTCTCTCTCTCTCTCTCTCTCTCTCTCTCTCTCTCTCTCTCTCTCTCTCTCTCTCTCTCATAAACACACACACACTACTGAAGTTATATCGTCTCTTGCTTAATTAACTGAACAACTTTAAACACAGCAGCTTTACTGTCTCCTCCTGGCGTGTATTCCGACACTAAACACATTCAGGGCTGTAGCTGATGAACAGACGAGAAATTCCGACCTTCATCTGCAGTTACTCTGAAATTCATGAATAAGGCAGGAAGAGCGAATTTGAAAATTGTTAAAACGAAAAGAAAACTAAAAATAATTTCTATTTTTATTGTTATCTTTCACACAGTCGCACAAATGAAGTCAGTCTAAAGCGTTGCACTTGTCAGGATTCCCATTCTCTCAGACACTGTATGGAAGTCACGAATTTGTCTTGTCTACTGAACGGAATTCAAGTCTTTCCGCGTGTCTCCCCGATTCATTTGTCCTTGTCGTTTCAAGAACTCCCATTAGGAAGCGTGGTCCATCTCAATATCCAGAATATAAATATATAGAGTAGAATTTTGTGTCCAGTTACTTTTCATTTCCATTCCATTTTATTTTCTCTCACTTTCCTCCACATTTTATATTGCTGGTCTGTCTCTATTTTATTCCACTTAACTTTGGGCTGAATAAAAGAAGAGAATTCCGACGAGTAAAATTCGCGTTTCCTTGTAGGGTGTATAATTTCTTTCTTGTCACCGAATTTCCAAGTTTTGGTGAAATATAATTGATCAATTAAATTGGCTGCTTCTGTTACTAATTATGATGTATAATTAACGCCCATTTAATTTCGACGTAAAATTACTCTTGCTAAAATTCCTGTTTCTCTATATATTTTTTCACACACATTATATATATATATATATATATATATATATATATATATATATATATATATATATATATATATATATTTATATTTATATATATACATATATATATTTATGTATATACATATATATATATATATATATATATATATATATATATATATATATATATATATATATATATACATAGTAATAACCAGGCGCTTGATCACTTCGTGACAAATTATTTGCTGGCCAGACCAGGAAATTAAAGAACGGGATTAAATTAAACAGGATTGAACCCAGGATCGAACCGTGATAAAATATTTGATAGCTAGATCTGGGAGAATTAAACAAATTATTTGGTGCCCATCGTCCGGGAAGAATTAAACAGAATATCACTCTGGTTTATGGTTTATACTGGTGGTGTTAGGAATATATTTTGGTAGGAGAGTGACCATATAATTGTTTTGAAGTGTATTGTAAACCCTTTTGTTGAGTAAACTAGAGAAAATGGCTCTGTTTGAAGTTCAGGAATTTTTGGCCGCTCCAACCATCAGAAAGTTATTTGAATCTCACCTGACTAAGGCACAGTGGACTCTTGTAGCAGTAACATGTGGGGGTAATGTTAGTTTTGATATGATTGAGGCACAAGTCAAGAGTGTCGCAATCCAGGCATTAATAAGCTCTGGTAAAGTAGATGGAGAGTTAAGGAGGCATATGAATTGTTGAATGCAGCTGAGGTAGAATTTACAAATAAGCTAAGGCAAGAGAATGAGAACGGTGATGTACAGGCAGAACTTAGAAGTTTAGACTCGGAAGAATTTTGGGGTAGACTGAAGGTGCTAGAATCAGAAGAAAACTTACTTAGGCTGCAGATACAGGCTGACAAAGAAAAAGAAGAAAGAGAAAAGGCAAAAGAAGAAAGAGATAAAGCAAAAGAAGAAAGAGATAAAGCAAGGAGGCAAGAAGAAGAAGAAAGAGAAAAGGCAAAAGAAGAAAGAGAAAGAGTAAGGAGGCGAGAAGAAGAAGAAAGGGAAAAAGCAAAACATGAAAGGGAGTTGGAGTTAATCAGAGCTCGATCCGTACTACCTGTAAACCCATATAATTATATCCAAGGTAATGCAGACCCTGTGTTTGATGTAGTAAGAGTACAGAAGTTAATTCCAAAATTTACAGAAGAAACTCCAGATGAGTTTTTGATCACTTTGAAAAAGTGGCTTCAGGTATGGGACGGCCAGAGGATAAATGGTCAGTCTTGATACAAAATATTCTCATTGGTAAAGGAAGAAGTGTCTACTTAGCCTTATCAGCTGATCAGTGTAAAGAGTACCGGGTACTCAAACACAATGTGCTACAGGTTTACCAGATGACCCCTGAATATCACAATGAAAGATTCAGATCTTTGAAGAAGGATGACCAGATGACTTTCTTGGATTATGTCTATAGAGTAAGGAGATGTTTTAAACGATGGCTAGAGGCGGCTAAAGTTAAGTCTATGGACGAACTTGAAGAATTAGTGGTCTTAGAGCAATATCTAAGAGGAATTCCTGAACATAAAAGAGCTTATTTGAGAGAGAGAGAGGTGAAGAAACTTGATAAAGCTGCTACTCTGAGCGAGGACTATAACATCATTTCCAGCAAAGAGAATTATAATGGCAAGTACCAGAACCAGGTTATAGGTCTCAGTCGAGTTTTGAGAACAGTGCTGTGAGAAACCCCTCTAATAACTATACCAGTACAAAGCCAGGATATGCCCCACGGCAGTGGCATGTTAAACCCGCCCCTTTTAGTCTATTCTCAAGACAGGTGCATAAAACTAATGTTGTTTGCCACAAGTGTGGAAGAGTAGGACATTATAGTCGAGACTGCTACGAGGTGTACCAGCAGATTAAACCAGTTGGAAAGGTGATAAGAGGTAACCAGGTAATGCCAACTACGAGGAATAGTGTGGGAAAAAATGAAATGAGACAAGCAGAGTGCTTAGCAACCAGTGGAAATGCAACTTCCAGTAGTGAGTGGCTGAACAGTGATGAGGCTTTTAAGGTATGTTGACAACTCCCTCTTTGGGTGTACAGGTACCAGTGAAGACATTACGTGATACAGGAAGTAATCATAGTGTGGTAGTTCGTGGTGCTCACCCACAGTTGGAGAAGAATTTCACCGGGGATTCAGTTATTTTAAAGGTATAGGAGAAGAAGAAGTAACTCCTATATGCCACTTCCATTTGTCATGTGAATTAATGACAGGAAATATTGATTTTTCAGTAAAGGACTCACTAACTGTTGAAAGTGTGCATGTTTTACTGGGTAATGAAGTTAGTGGTGTTTCCTTCGTTTCCTTGTCCTGTAGTGACAGACAAACCTTTAAGGATTAGTCCTATGATAGAATTAGAGAAGAAAAACCCCACCTATTTCCAAGTTGTGTAACTATCAGGAGCATAAAGAGAACTGAGCATGGAAGTGAAGAAACTGAAGATTTACCTGCACCAGAAGGATCAAATGAAGGATTCTTGAGCTTAGAAGAGCTGTTCCAGGAAAGTGAAGTTTCCCCTAATGCCAGTACAGTAGAGATTCTTGAAGAAGAGGAAAATCCTATTATTGGTAAAGAGACTCTGAGTAGTCAAAGTGTTCCTGAAGACAGTAGTAAAACTACAGAAGCAGAGTTAACAGATATTGAGAGTTCAGCCCTTGAAGTTGGTCAAGTGACTAGAGAGAAATTAGTGGAACTACAGAAGAGGGATACAACGTTGAGTGACCTGTTCTTCAGAGTTGTTGAACAAGAAGAGATGCAACAAACTTCTACCTGTTATTATCTAAAGGAAGGATTGCTAATGAGGAAGCATCGACCTGCAGATATGCCAGGAAATGCTGAATGGGGTGAATATCATCAAATTTTGATTCCATATCCATTGAGGAAGCAAGTGGTAGCAGTAGTGCACGAGGCTGTACATATGGGAATCAGGAAGACTGTTGAGAAGGTTATGAAGTATTTTTTTTTGGCCTGGACTACACAAGGATGTCAGCAAATTTTGCAGGGAGTCATACATGCCAGATAGCTGGAAAACCAAATGAAACTATTCAAAAAGCTCCCCTACAACCGATAGAAGTTAGAGGAGAACCCTTTAGCGAGGTGATAATAGATGTGGTTGGTCCGCTTCCGAAAACGAAGAAAGGACATGAATATCTGTTGACGTCATTGTGTCCCGTAACAAGATATCCTGAGGCGATTCCTGTAAGAAGTATAAGTGCAAAGGTAACTGCTGAGAAGTTGGTGGAATTTTTCTCCAAGTTTGGAATTCCAGAAATTGTACAGTGTGATAGAGGAACGAACTTTACCTCAAAATTATTCCAGGGTGTGATGAATTTGCTAGGAGTGAAACAACAGTTATCTACCGCTTATCACCCAGAGACTCAGGGAGCCTTAGAAAGGTTCCACCAGACTTTGAAAAGCATTTTAACCAAGTACTGTAATGAGTCGGGAAGAGAATGGGATATTGGTTTACCCTTAATGTTATTTGAGGTTAGAAATGCTTATCAAGAAAGTATAGGATGTTCACCAAATGAAATGATTCTCGGTCGAGACGTGAGAGGTCCATTGAAAATCCTTGCAAAGAACTGGGAAGAAAATCAAGAGGAAGTCTAAGGAGAATATGTGAAGAACTTGAGGAAAAGGTTAAAAGAAATTAGAAAATTCTCTTTAGGAATTTGAAGACAAGCCAAAAGAAAATGAAAAGAAAGTATGATGCTAAGACTAAGCTAAGAAACTTTAGTGTTGGACAGCAAGTTCTAGTGTTTTTACCAGTGAAAAGGTTTCCCCTTACAAATAAATTTCAAGGTCCTCATAGGATAACAGAAAAGTAGTTAAGTGATTGAACTTATGTGATTGAAATACCAAGGAGAAGGAAATGACAGAGGAAGATACATGTAAATCTTTTGAAACCCTACTTCTCAGAGACTAGAACTGAGTTTATGTCTATAACCCAAACAACTTCATCTACTTATGAACAATTCCTCAATATTAGAAAATTTAGAAAACAAACTAAAACATCTAAGTTTTCAACAAAGCAAAGAGTTAACTGAGATGATCCAAAGTTTCCCTGAGATTTTTACAGATATTCCTAAGTGTACGGACTTGACAAAGCATGGGATAAAGATCAGAGAAGATGCTAAACCATTCAAGCAAAGAGCTTACTGTGTATAACCATTTCATCGAGATGTTTTGAATAAGGAAGTTGAATATTTGTTGCAGCCCGGATTGGCAGAGCCCAGTTCAAGTCATTACAGTTCTCCTTGTGTGTTAGTGAAGAAACCAGATGGCTCATTTAGGATGTGTGCTGATTACAGAAAACTGAATTCCATCAGTGTAGCTGATAATTATCCCTTATCCCTTAATGAGAAACACTTACTCAGCCATAGGGGTTGCTGGAAATAGGTCCCGTCTCCATTCATGTATAAGGTTGTTATACTGGTTGCTTTCCTGTTTGTAAAAGTTTTGTTAAACTCACCCAAGAATTGTATTAATTTTGTAAGAGTTATCTAAGGTATTTATGTTGCGCAAGCATTATGAAAATGTATTGTACTATTTTCTGTTGAAGAAGGTAAGGTTCTTACTTGATATGTTTTGTGCTGTTATTGTGATAGAGAATTATTATTTTGATAAGAGGTGGATAATATCTCTTATAGTGAGTTCTAATGTGTCTTGCTGCTAATTATATATCATTGTGTATGACATTGTGACTGGGCAATGTTGTCTTTGAGAAAGTCTTAGAAAGACGTGAGTTTAAGCTTTTTAAAAGTGAAGGCAACCTTTTGAAAGATTATATAGTCTTTAAATATATTTTTGTCTTAGTGAAATTGCTGTTGGTATATTTCCATTTTTGCATGTTTCATTCTTATATGTCTGTGTCATCATATTACTCTAATTTTATAATTTGTGTTTTACAAAGTTTTGTGCTGGTGATTACTTAGCACTTTGTTAGTGCATACTTATTACTGAGATTTCAGAGAATACTTATATGGATTCCAGTCAGTAATATTTTGGTGAACACTTGTGTTGAGTTTAGTTAATCAGGTATATGTTTAAAACTTGAGTGAAAGTTAGTGGTTTGAATCTTACTTAACCAAATTGCTTTCTTAATAAATTAAAGTTTTGTGAATTAAACTTGATTAAGAAATACTTAAATCTTACACTGTTGTCAGATAACAGTAAATCTTTTTGAGATCGTGAACTCTGCATATAACTTTTGAACTTAGAAATAAATTTGTTTGTTTAAAGCTTTAAAAGCACACTGTTTCATTTTGACCACCAGTAATTAGAGAAATTAATGAATGTGTACAAGGTCAGTGATATATCTGTTTGTTCACCTGAGGCTTATCTAGGTGAAGTAGAACCAGGGAAACAGTTATAGTGTTTGTTGAAGTGATGCCCATTTCCACTAGTCTGTTTATAGCTTGTTAGTTGTTACCTCACCCATAACTTGATAAAGATACATTGATTTTCTCAAGTGATAAGTAAGTTTTATGGGATCACTGTACCTTTAGAGTATTCAGTCTTATTATTTTGTTATGAGGTTTCAAGTATCTGGTCGAAGTGAGGTAACTCTTTGGTCTTACCATCTGCGTAATAACCAGGTGCTTGATCACTTCGTGACAATATATATATTATATATATATATATATATATATATATATATATATATATATATATATATATATATATATATATATATATATATATATATATATATATATATATATATATATATATGTGTGTGTGTGTGTGTGTGTGTGTATATATATATATATATATATATATATATATATATATATATATATATATATATATATATATATATATATATATATATATATATATATATATATATATATATTTCAGAAAATATGGCCGCTACAATCTTATAAGATACATGGTGTGATGAAAGAATTTTTGGAGCGAGATGGTACTGATGGAAGTCGTCAGTTGCAAAATCTTTGTATTCAGCAAATAGTTTGATTCCTCAGCTCTACGCGCGAAGCTCAGCAATATTGGCGATCAGGTGATCTCCGGGCGTTATGTATATTCTAATGAGTACGTGCGTTACTTTGATCTAGATTATGCCAAAATCTGCCCTAAAAGTGAGTTTGATCGTTCATTAACGTGATAGAACTGCAGTTGTCCAGTCATAGCTTTGGAGTGGTTCCAGGCTTTGAAAATCGGCAGATAAGGTAGAGTCTCAAATCTCTGTTTTTATGGGAGAAAATTGAACTTGTGATTTTACCATGACTCTCTAATCATTATGAACTTTTGAACTGGTGTGGGAAATTTAATATGAATATTCATACCTCTTTTATATTATTATTTTGTCATGTTACGTTTGCCATATCTTGGCTATGCATTTTACACTTTCCATTATTGTGTTTTGTATTTCATATATTTTTGGGAGTTTTCTATCATGTTTAATTCTTTCGACAGATGTCTGTGGGATTGTGGTAGACTGTTTTTTTTGGACATGACTTTAGTTATTGATTTGGGAGTATGTGTGATTTTGGGTATTTCCAGGCTATTAGCCATAATGAGACTTCTTTAATCAGAAGTACTTTGCAGTTTAGAGTTTAGTTATCTGACTCGATAATTCATTTATTATGCATTTTAATCTTTGCTTTGTTTTATTCATTTCTTGTTGGGTTATTTGAATAATAAACCTATTTTTGTAAGAACGATTGTGTTTCTTTAAATAGTCCGTTTAATTGCTTTGGTGAGAATGAGTGAGGTCGGGTGGATGAGCTGAGAGAGAGAGAGAGAGAGAGAGAGAGAGAGAAGAGAGAGAGAGAGAGAGAGGAGGAGGGGAAAAAAATGAGGTGTGATCATGAGGTTGAACCTTCATACGTCTTTTCCTGAAGTAGATCGCTAGGATTACGCTACATTACACTTCTAAAACAAGTGTTGATCTGTTCCTGTAACATATATTTATATATATATATATATATATATATATATATATATATATATATATATATATATATATATATATATATATATATATATATATATATATTATATACACACACACACACACACAAAATAGCTACTGTGTATATATATTCCTGCTACTCGTGTTAGGCTTCAATGTGACGGATTGGTTTAGATTCCAGATTCTTTCATTTACAAAGTACAATTTATCAAGTACTAGCTTTCAAAGACATACAGTCTACTTCATCAAGTACCGATGCGCTGAGGAGGTAACAGCTGTATGTGCTACTCCCAACATCTGTTAATTTCTTTTTTCTAATCCTTGGGATGACCTGCTGTTGATCTTTATCTTTTCCTGCCTTCCCTGCAGTCTTTTTCATAGTCTTGGTCGTATGCTTAATCTTTCGTATCCCTTACTGCCATTCTGTTTGTTTATGTTCTTCTTAAAACTCCGTTGTATAATTTCAGGAATGGTCTTATTCTTAAAATTATTCCCTGTGTTGCCTTCCATTACTTTTTCATAGCAGTTGATGAGGACCTTCTCTACGATCACCCATGATGTTTTATTTTTGCTATTGTATATGAAATCTGTTTTTTCCGAATTGACCTTGCAGTTATAATTCCAGCAGCGTTTCGTCAATGCCAAAGCTTAGTTGTGGTTTCAAATGCTTTGCTCATGCTGGCTTGCTCTCTCATTGCATGATTTGCCACTCTGACCAAAGTATATGGTATCACAAATTTACCAGGGGCTCAGTAGACCCTGCCCCTCTTCTCCTTCCCCTCTGTGCAAATTTCATTTCTAGTTACCTTATTCCTAATGTTGTCTTTATAATTCTTGACTAATCTAATATTTTTCAGTTTCTAGTTTAAACCCTTAATAATGTTATTGCTTGGAATGACGTTCGTATTTTTCTTGTTTATTCCGTCTTTGTCTTGGCACCTTTCCCCGTGACAGTGTTTCCTAGCCTTACGATGCACCTTCCCCAACCAGTGAGTTGGGTATCTCAGTTTTTTAAAGGAAACGAATAGATACTCAAGCTCCTATTCCACATAAAATGGGCTGGAGTCCCGGTAGACCCTAATAATCAACCCTGTCGTCATCCAGATCTTAATGTCCTTCATGTAGCTCAAATACATGCAAGCATTTACACGTGTGTCTTTTCTGTTTTTTACCTGTCCTGTAGAAGGCTGTACAGGGAACAATTTTGGGTATAACATCACTTCTAAAATAAATTATATACCAGAGTCTTAAGAGTTTTAAGAACGCAAATAAGCAGATGGAGAGCAACGGGATAACGAACAATGAAGGAATAAGCGCACGATCATGGAGAACAGAAAGACTGCAGGGAAGGGCAGGAAGAGCTGGAGATCAACGAAGGTCGTCCCAGGGATTAGAAAAGGAAAATAACAGATATTGGGAGGAACACATGTTTGCCCTGAGTGTATTTGCTATCTCGTCAGTGCATCGGTACCTAATGAAGGAGATTGTATTTCTTCCTAAAAGCTAGTGCTTTGACAAATTCTATACGTTGATTAAAACATCTGGTGGATATATATATACAGTATATATATATATATATATATATATATATATATATATATATATATATATATATATATATATATATATATATATATATATATATAATGTTTACCAGATGTTTTAATTAACAAGGTACAATTTGTCAGTACAATATCCTCCATCAGGGATCGATGCACTGAGGAGATAACAGATACACTCAATTTATATATATTATATGTATATGTATGTATGTATATATTATATATATAGTATATATTATACATACATATACATATGCATATATATATATATGTATATGTATATATATATATATATATATATATATATATATATATATATATATATATATATATATATATATATATATATATATATATATATATATATATATATATATATATATATATATATATATATATATATATATATATATATACTGTATATATACACATATACAGCTTTTTCTCACTAACAAATTTCGAATATCAGAAACCCCTCTGTTCCAACGCTACCTCTTGAATTTTCGTGAGGATGTGCCCAAGTAAATGCTTTTGTTATGCACTACTAACATACCATTTTTTTGTCAGACAAAGAAGAGTCATTTCATCAGATAATGTAAAAATAAGACCTCATTTCGCGATAATACATACTAACTTGTGTATAGCTGCAAAGGAAAAATGTTTTTATAACTACTTTGAACCTCCTTCTTTCATTAATTAATCTCAGAACCGTCAGGAACGTGAGGACTTTTTTTTCTTTGATCAGAGTTTGTATTAAAATTCCATTCTCGGTTTTGGCACAGAAATGAGTGTGGGGAAGTGTTCACTTGTCCTTAATTTTTGCTTGAAGTAGAAGCACAGCTCTTGACTTCCGTATGCTGCAATCTATAAATATTTGCAACGTTCGAACACTAGACAAGAGTGAATAGTCATACAATTGAAAGGCCATCTTTTTACGCTATCGATGCATGAACTGACTGCAGTTGATGCAAATTCATTAAACATTAACTAGACAGGATCTTGCAACCCCTAGCCAACGTTAGATATCAAGGCTAAGTGATTGAAGTGTGTCCTAAGAAAAAAAAATCAATCTAAGTAAGTACTCAAACGAGGACGACAAAGAAAGTTATAGTCGACCTTCAAAACATAAAGGTAAGGCCGTCAAAAAGAGATAGTCACTGAAAAGAAAAATCGGAAGGAGGCTTAGCCATGAGATCATGCAAAAGTGTGGCACTCAGAATTTTCCAGCCGTCTTAACTCATACACTTTCCTCCTTAATCATGAGAGTTAAGCATGTATATATATATATATATATATATATATATATATATATATATATATATATATATATATATATATATATATATATATGTATATATACATGGCCATATATATATATATATATATATATATATATATATATATGTTTATATATACATATATATATACATATATATATATATATATATATATATATATATATATATATATATATATATGTATATATATATATATATATATATATATATATATATATATATATATATATATATATATATATATATATATATATGTGTGTGTGTGTGTGTGTGTGTGTG
>NC_089794.1:51692397-51697397 GCF_040412425.1 Macrobrachium rosenbergii | reverse complement strand
TTTAATACGAAGTACTTTTCTTACTTTTCACCGTTTTGCAACCAAGTTTCGATAATGAAGCCGATAGTTCACTAATGTTCATGTCATCAACAAACTTCTCGTATTCAGCCATTTTGGTTGGATAAAACAGGGTCATCAAAACACTTCCAGCCACTGGTCACTTCGCCAAAGACGTGAGAAAGATGAAATGCGCTGCCACCATGTGTCAGGTCTTGAATTGTCAAACACAATTTACAGTTTCAGTTTATTTATGTTTGGGCCGATGACCAAACGGTGATGATATTAAAAACAAATACAAAATATGGAAAAATTTGTCCAAGAGCTCAAATGGGTGAAGGGTGCATCCTTTAAGGTAGATGTGGATGAACTCCAGACTTCTTAACTCTAGGGAAAAACAAAAACTCAGTTCTGGAACTTCCAGACAACAGTAACATCGCTGCTTGGACACGGTCTTCTAACTACGGCGACTGGGAAATTGGTGAATCCCTCCTTTTACTCTGAATAATATATATATATATATATATATATATATATATATATATATATATATATATATATATATATATATATATATATATATATATATATATATATTATATATATAAATATAAAACATAGAAGGATCACAGTAATCAATTAATACGTTTCTTGAATCGACTTCGATTTAAGGCACATCCATTAAGTGTTCAGACGTATCCGTGGGAGGCACTGGATTGATTAATCAGAGGTTCCGTCACAACGTGTTGCATATTAATCCTTGTCTTTAAGATGCTGATTGAGAACACCTTGGGAGACGAATGACTAATTACCGAAAGTTATTAATAAGGGTCATAATTCATGCCTGTTTGGGTATTGATCTGGATGAAGCAGAAAGAGATTACCGGGAATCACAGCGGTTCTTTTTTCTATTCAGCAGGATCAGAATTCTTTTTAGTTTGTAAAATAGATCGTCACTTTTGAAGTTTCTGATCATTTGAAATGATACCGGCTATAGAACAGAGCAGAATATAGAATTTAAGGCCAAAGGCCAATCGCTGGAACCTAGCACTGAAACGGAAACTGTCAGTAAAAAAGAATTGAAAGGTGTAACAGGAGGAAAACCGCACAGTTGCATTAGTAAACAATTTTTGAGAGGGTGGAAGGCAGATGAAAGAGAGAAGTATGAACGGAGGTAGGGTAAGAGAAATGAGAGCAGTTGCAGATAGGGGACTAAGGGACGCTGCAAAGACCCTTAGGTAATGCCTACAGTGAATTATGTGAGGTATACTGACGGCACTATCTCCCTACGGGGATACTGGCTATAAAATTTGACGTTTGCCAGTTGTTAAGAAAGACAATAGTGTCCCTGGTAAAATATTTATAATCTGTTTAGACAGCATTTATGCTTGTCTGCTGCATCACAAATATGTATTCAAGTATTGAATATACGACCATATTTTATTACGTACTTTAGAATACTTTTAGAACGTAATATATTTTAGCCCTTCAGCTTACTGGATTTTCTCAACGATGTAACATGCAGTCATATTCATCTCAGCCAAAGAGGCTATGTTTTTAATTCAGTTTGCATGCTTGTTTTGTTTTCCACTTTTCCTGTGGTTGCCTTTCAGTTAACAAGATTACGTGAAATGTTATTCGTGTTTTTTTTTTTTATTAAAAGTTTCTTGATGTAGAGTTTAGTGATCGAGAAGTGCTTAGATATTTGGGAAAGACAGGAAAGTCGACCTTATTCGGGGTGTGGATCCTTTAGCACCTTTTCGAATGTCCCAGGCTTAAATAAAACCATATACATCATCTGAGTAGGTTTTGAGAACCATGCTTAATCTTTACCTGGTATTTTGCAAAGGAAGTTTGACTGGAGGTTCTGTGTTAATGACTTGTAAGATTTTTTTTTTTAATTAACACATCAAATTGTTTTTCGCCGAAAAATGTGCTCGCAGAGTTTAGAGTTGGTGGAGGTCGTGATCGCTAAGAGTTTTCCTAGCTTGTTTCTCATTTGTCCACTTCTGAGTATTTTTCCTTGTAAGCCTTCAGTAATTTCTTCGGCTACTCCTAGGCAATCACCTTTATAGATATTTTGACTCGAGCCCCAGATTTTTAAAATTCTTATGGCAGATCTTTAAATTTTTTTAATTTGCAATTATTATCTTGTCGTCTTTCTTCATCAAGATATTTTCAACCTCAGTGTTATGCACATACACATATATTTCTTATTGAAGTCAGTGGCATTGTTCTCAGTCCTCAGCAATTTGCTACCAGGGTCGCACCACTGCCACTCTACACAAGGCGATTGCAAGCCCACGCAACAAAGGGGCAATATTCCGACACTACATAGACAACCACGACCATAAACCGACGCTGGATGAATTACTAGAAAGCACAGAGATCGTATATAGAGAAGACGGGTCCCTGAGAATCTGAAGGGTGACACGAGTGACAGAACACTCCTGAACACGACTGCTGACAACAAAGCAAATCAAGACTATTGACCAGAGGCGGGAATCACACCTTTGTCCATGCCCTTTGCTACAAGCCACGGCACAGAGCGCGACTTACGGAGCACCAGGAATGCTTTTGTTGCCGCAGAGACCACCAATAGAAATTCAGCACCCCAATAATATCATGTATAAAATTTAGGCGTATACCAAATGTCCTCCTGTGGTAGTAAAACCTTATATTTCAGTTTGTAATTTAATCCTGAAAGAAACGTCAATAATTTTTCCTTATTCCTGAGAAGCTTGCCAGAAGAGAAAAAGAAGTACAGACTGATTCAAAGCCTTACTAAGCAGGTGATATCTGCAGAACAGTGCCATTGACATCAAAAAGTAATTTGCATAAGAGAGAAAATATGCCCAAATAGCATATATAATCATATGTATGTATATATATATATATATATATATATATATATATATATATATATATATATATATATATATATATATATATATATATATATATATATATATATATATATATATATATTATAAGTATGCTTGATAGTTTATCTATTTTACACATTACGTTTTCATGTTTTAAAATATTAAGCCATTAAGCCACGAATAACTCATTAATATAGACTGCCCTTTACCTTGGTAATAATTTACACCAACAGCTAAAGGGTACGCCACTTTGGGCGCATTGAGGAGAGGATTAAATGTACCCACTTATTGCAGGTGTGATGGGAAGTGGTGCATTGGTACCTGCTGTGATTCCAAGCAAATGCACTTGTATATCTAGTTCCTCTCCTGTTTGCCCTTAGTAACTGAATTGACTAAATGTCAGAGCTACTGTTCCAGTGATCGGAGTTTTGAATCCCAAAGAAGTTGGTTATTGTTGGCAATTTTTCAGGGTATATATATATATATATATATATATATATATATATATATATATATATATATATATATATATATATATATATATATATATTGTCACGATAAATATCAAGTACCTGGTTACTACACAACTAATCTCAAAATTCAAAATATACCTCACTTCAAGCCAGATACCTGAACTCTCATAACATTAATTATTACGACTGAGTACTCTAAAGGTAACAGTGATCCCTTAAGTAAAAACTTATTTATTACTTGAAAAAATCAAACTAAGTCTATCAGAATATGTGTGAGGTATCAAAAATTAAACTAGAAATATTCTAGAGTAGAAGGGCATCACTTCATCAAAAACTCTAACTGTTTCCTGGTCTTAATTCACTTTAGCAAAACTAAAAGAACAAAACATGTTTATCACTTTGCCTTATGCACACACAATCAATCCTATTCACTGGTGATCAATAAATGAAACACTTTTTCTAAAAATGTTAAATACAAAAATTTATTTTTAAATTCAAAGTTTATAATTAGAATTCACAAACGAAAAATTTATTATTACTTGAAAATAACACAACACTCAATTAATTCTTGAATTAAATTATGAAACAAAACTAATTCACAATAACTTTATCATGAATTTAAATTATTCAAGCAAAATTTAAACTATCAAGAATTACTCAAGATTTGAAAAGAAAATCTAATGAATGAAATACTAAATTAAATCAAGTATGCAATGTTAAATTACCTAGAAATATTTAAAATGCTACGTAAATAAATGTTACATCACAAACATAAAAAATGTGAAAATATAAAGAGATTGTAAATAGAAAAACACACAAAAATACACATAAGATTTATCAATAATGATTTTACTCGTTCAAAATTTCCTAACTTATCATACCATGGTATTAATAAGTAAAATTCACGTTACCTTACACAAACTTGTGAAAACCTCTGTAAATCACTTGCTGCAGCTGCGTTACCACAAAACACACTTTTTTACCAGGCACCATTACAAATTAAATAACTTTACTAAATTCAGATCTCAAAAGTTAATGCTAATACGCGACCACAAAACACTACGTTAAAAGTAATCTCTTTCTAAGAACGAGAGAGAGAGAGAGAGAGAGAGGAACCAAATCAACTGGTCTCAGAAATCAGAATGAATCAAATTTTAGAATTCCAGCAACACGTGAAACAATTACATGATATCATTAAAGCATTTTGGGTGCGAGATACAAAAGTTTTAGAAGCAGGCGTGTCGTCATTAAAGCATTTTGGGTGCGAGATACAATGGAGAAGCTTCTAGAAGGAAAATGACGTCATCCCAGCAAAACGTTTTGAACGCAGTCTTACAAAACATGGCATACGTGACTCGAACAACGCATGTAACAACATGAAATCACTCGTCTTGAGCTCGTATGGGACGAATCGGCATTTGTTTTCCAAACCTGTCATCACGACCCAAAACAAAGCGTTCTCTCTCTTATCTCAACTGATGACAATTGAAATGAAACAAGTCTTTGCCGAACACACACGTGTTCACATACACTTTTATAAAGAAAGATATTCGTTCTAAACTACGTTACTATTAAAATTGTATTATCAGTTCTAAATTACGCTATCAAGTTACTTAATCATTAGTTCTTTTGAGATCTGATGCCA
>NC_089794.1:51677397-51687397 GCF_040412425.1 Macrobrachium rosenbergii | reverse complement strand
TCCACCCACTCCTAACAATTATTTCATTGTGCAAATGCGAGGTTTTCCTCTTGTTACACCTTTCGAACCTACCTACTATCAATTTCCTTTCCAGCTCTGACTGACCTCATAGGTCCCAGCGCTTGGCCTTTGGCCTAAATTGGATATTCCATTCCATTTTACTTTTCTTCCGTTACCAGCGATCTCCTTCTACTTAGATGCCCAATTTCTTCAGGTTTTGCGACTATCAAGGTTAGGAAATAAATCCATCAGTGAAATTTTGTCAGAGCTTCAAAATTTGCAATTAATCCAATTATTTATATATATATATATATATATATATATATATATATATATATATATATATATATATATATATATATATTTTAATCTGTAATTTAATTGACAAGATATGAAAAATAAGTAAAAATATAAACAAATCCTTCAGGCCAGCCCTGTGGCGGCTGATAATCAGCTCAGTAGCCTGGTAAAACTAATTTTATAATAATTATGTTTAATTTTCAGTTTTCATTTAAAATCAGTTTTGCGGCCGAGTCCTTAGGCTTCTAGTAATATCTTTTTGTGGTAATTAAGGCGAATGTTTACAGTAAAGTTAAAATTATATAAGAATTTGCAGACCTATTTTTGCTCTGACAGTAGTCTCAACTCTCCAGCATTACATCACGCTGACTGTCGTCACCCTTTCAGGAACACCTCTTATTGTATATGAATGGATTTGGTTTATGGAATATCTCTCTCTCTCTCTCTCTCTCTCTCTCTCTCTCTCTCTCTCTCTCCTTGGAATGAGAAATGTTGCAATATACATTAGATGTTGCTGTTCATTTGAGGAGGAGGAATCCCTTGTGGCTTTGTATAATCCTGCGTCGGGAGTTGGTATCACTGCTTTTCAAAGAAAATAACATCTGTAATTTTAGAGATAACTTGATTTAATGCTGCAAAATTTCATAGTTTCTCTTGCAAAAATCTTTTTGGATATAGTCTTGTATATCACATCTAAAAAGGAGGAAAAAAATTTTGCACTTTTTCTTTTACATAGAAAGCAAAAATTGGGTTTATACTCTACCATTTATACATTGTACCCCTTCTTTTAAGATGAAGCTGAATTTGGGAACATAAGTAAATCATAGCGTAAAATCCGATGCTCACAGATAAACGTTAAAAATAATTGTTGACGAGTTCAAAAGTTTTTAATCATTAGTAAAAGAGAACTTGACTGAGAACCCAGAAGTATTTGGCCAGAGTAAGAGTTCATAACATTCGCGAACGAATGTCTTTCGAAGATACAGATACTACTTTACTGTCTTGAATAAATCACGCGAACTGATCATTTCTATCTAACTGTATATCTGTCTCTAATTAAAAACAAATAAAAAGTGCGCCGAAGATTCTTCGGCTCAATCGAGTTTTCTGTACAGCGTATAATGTTGTATGAGACTCTTAACCGCTGTCCATGAAACTCTTAGCCGCAGCCCATGAAACTCAGCCACGGGCCGGTGGTGGCCTGTGTTGTTGGTACCTGTAGCGGTGCCAGAAGTAGGATTATGGCTAACTTTAACCTTCAGTAAAATGAAAACTACTAAGACTAAAGGGCTGCAATTTGGTATGTTTGATGATTGGAGGGTGGATGATCAACATACCAATTTGCAGCCCTGTAGCCCCAGTAGTTTTTAAGATCTGGGTGCGGACAGAAAAAGTGCGGACGGACAGACAAAGCCATCACAATAATTTTCTGTTACAAAAAACTAAAAAGGAAATATTCCTGCATCGAGTATGATTTAAGAAAGATCCCAGATCCCCCGAGACCTATGTAAAGCCTTGGATTTAATGCAGCCTGATGTCTTAATAGATGAGAGAGAATGTGGACCTTCTAACTCAGCCTCTATATTTTCTTCTTTCTCTTCCCCCTTCATCTTCCCTATTCTCTCTTATTCCTCCCATCTTTAATTTCCGTTCAACTTGTATGTCTTCTAATTTTCTTATTTCCGGTATTAGTCCTTTTAAGGAAGCCTTTTATAGTGAAGAAACTTAATATTTCTAAGGGGCCTTTTCTCGTAGCCTCAACTTTCAGATAATTGAGGCATAGCATATCCGTGGGGCATATTCAACTAAGATTTCATATTCGACAGCCCTAGATCAAGAAATTTATTCATTAGAGGTGAGTATGCGAATAGGATAATCCTGTGTTGATCAGCGTTACAGGCGTGTAGTTCTAATGACCGGTGAATGGAAATTGTTTATAATAAAAAGGAAGCTCAAGGGAAATTTTAGCAGAGGGAAGTCTAGGGTTTACACTCATTTTGGTCTCAAAGTCCGGATAAAAGAGTAGCGGTTGTTTGTGTGTTTGACGAAAGTGGGAAAGTTTCTGAAATTCATTAGAAAACCTGAGATCCTGAAATTTAATTCAGTCAAGTTGATAATGTTGATTTTAATCAATCTTTGGAAAGGTGACCACTAATGAATGCAAAGCAGTAGCATGTTTGTTATCATTCTTGCCTTTTAGTCAGTGAGGTTATGCGCATGGTCTGCACATGGATTAGTGACACAAATGAATGCCAGATACTTGAGCACCTAAGCTCTCACTACAATTGCTGAAACGTGCAAAAGACCTCACAAGTTTTGTAGGGGCGGCAGCGGGTTCCAATAATGTGCAGAAATCCAACAGAACAGAAAAGCCTCTGAAAGGTGAGTTACTGAAAGTACAAGGTGAACTGATGATTGTCAGGAGCATCCTAGACAAATGGGTCTAGTTCTCTCATGTAGTTGTTTATGATTAAGTTGCTTATGGTTAATTTATACTGATGATGGTGAAACCATAGAGATGAATAAAAGGCAAGTAAGACAGGATATTTGAAAGTAAAAACTTGAAAGCTTTTGAATAAACTGTGCAGAACATCTAGGTTTGATGAGGCGAGGAAATTAAACTTGACGAAGATCTGCTACAAAGCTTTGAATGGTAAAGGATTGGTCAGAATGTTAAGAGGCTTTTTGTTCACATTGAGAGAATGGGGAAGGATAAACTGCAGTAAAGGGTGTAGGATGATGAAATCTTTGAAGGAATGATGCGATAGCGACTCTAGTGTTGGTCGTGGCAAAGGACAGATGTCAGAACGAATGGATGTTAATCCTCGTAATTAGGAAGAAGAATAGATAAAAAGGTCAGTTCAACCAAGAGTTTTTGACGTTGAATGATAAGACTTCTGTTGCACCGAACTCTGTGCTCTATCTTTTATTTTGAAGGGCATGTTCAGCTATAATAAACTATGAGATATAAATCACTGATGATAAAAATCACAACAGTAGCAATACAAATAATAGCTATACTATTGTTGTAATATAAAAAAAATCCACAATTATGTCAGTAAACTATATTATTCATAAAAGTTAAAAACAAAGATTCTGAACACCTGAACAGTGTTCCTCCTTAGTGCTGACGTCAACACTGAGGAGGTAGGCACGTTCAGTTGTACGAAAGTGTTTGTTTTACGATTACAAATAATACGATTTACAGACATAATTATGGATTTTTAATATACAACTTTTAATCACGACATTGTGATTTTTTTAGCAGTTATACTAACAGCAGCTTTAAAAATAATAATTCATTGGCATTTATGGTGAACAGAACTTTAATACTGTTATTAAAACGACCCATGAAACAAGCAAACGAAATCAAATTCTCTCGTTCCGCTATTACGAAAATCACAGGACCGGAATTCGTGCTCTGATGTGAATGAGATAACACTTCTTTCTTTGGAAGTTCTATTGAACCAGCCGCTTCATGCAAACGATAAACAGAAGTCTTTGGAAAATTTCGTGCAATTAAAGAAACAGCAGTTCAAACGCTATTCCTGAAATGGTACAAATATGTTCACTGAAATTGCGTCACGTAATTTCAGGTTTTCATTGAAGCTCATTGAAAGAGAAACTTTACTAGTAATTTGATGATATTCATATGCCGTGTGATTCTACATCCGCGGTGATTCAGAAACTATTTTATTTTTCTTTACCCCTTTGATAAAAGCTTTTCAAGAGCATAGGAATATAGGTCGTTTTTACCCATATTTAACCTCTCTCTCTCTCTCTCTCTCTCTCTCTCTCTCTCTCTCTCTCTCTCTCTCTCTCTCTCTCTTATACACAGTTTTTACGGACAAAGTTTCAGCTTACTTTTAATCACATGAATAAATCATTCAAATGTAATGACATTTACCAATAAAATTCTCAGTGTTATTCAACAGCTGTAGAAAACACCAGGGACCATCTCGGGGGCTGGGGGGAGAGAGAGAGAGAGAGAGAGAGAGAGAGAGAGAGAGAGAGAGAGAGAGAGAGAGAGAGAGGAATGGCTGTATTAACCATTAACCACGAAACTTGTTAAAAGTCTAATAACATTTTCCGAGAAGTGTAACGAGTTCCTGGTCGTGGCGCAAGGACAGGAAGATACACATTATTTCCCGAATGTAAATCTCTCGGTTGTTATGACGTAGTAGGGGATGTTGGAAGGCAAGAGAATGTCATTTCAATTATTCTCTCTCTCTCTCTCTCTCTCTCTCTCTCTCTCTCATTCGGGACACTCTCCGAGATAAAGGGATTGGCCTCATTTTTAACCTTTACTGCTCTACGTCATTCTGTTTTAGGGATTTGCAATCCAGCTCTTATGCCAATATGAATAATCTTTTCTTGCTCAGAGTAACGTCTAAATTTTCTCTCTTATTAAGAAAGAAGCATTGGTTCTTTGATATGACCATTTCGGTGACTTATTGTTTCTTTGTGTGTGTGTGTGTGTGAATGAGTAGCGTGCGCTCGTGTTAATATGCGTGTCAACCATCGCTTCTCGAATTATCACTTAAGAGGGACACCCCACATTTGGATACAAACGAAATCTGAAAACGGAAATACATTTTATGTGCTCTCTCTCTCTCTCTCTCTCTCTCTCTCTCTCTCTCTCTGAAATTTTCACATCAAGATTTGATTACTTAAGGACGTTATGTTTGTTAGAACAGTGCACAATAGCTGGTTATAGCGTAAAAAATTATACTGCGCAAACAGTAATCATCTCTGCAGCTGCAAGGTTTGTCTTTCACTTGAATTCTACAGCCAGACTTCAATTCTGTAGAGTAGACCTGGGTCTACTTTATGGCTTCCATATACACTTGAAGTCCCTTACCAGTCTTTTGCACACATCCTGATGCCTTTCTTGCTTGACCTGTTCTGCAGTTCACATCGTAGTTTACCATCATCCGCTGTAACATCAACCCCAAACTCAAATCAACAGCCTGTGCTCTTCTTTCATCCACGTTAACATTTATCGCTCTTTCTTCCTGTTTTCTATTTACCCTAATAACCTGACTTTCCACATTTACTCTTAACTTTCTCCCATTGCAAACACACTCGAACTCTTTCAAAAGTTTCTACGGTTTCTCTTTATTATCGCCAGTCATTGCGGTCTTCTTCTTCCCAGCTTGTTCCCATTTTTTTATGGGGTCGCCGTGATGCCTTCTTTTGATGGACTTTGATTTGGCTTTGGAGTACTTTGTAGTCCCGATCGGCTGCCGTGCCTGACATCGCTTAGACCCCGGTATTGTGTTCATGTATTGTACCAGTTCACCAGCGTTCTTCCTCCCAGCAGCGAGGAGTCGTTACGCGGTGAGGTCGACATTCGAGACGTATGAGGTGTCTGTTATGTTTTTTAGAAGATGTTGGAGTGGCTTTGTTTGTGTGTGTAATAGTCTGTAACACCCATTTACTTTTAAGCAAACCTATCCGTTGATCACACACATAATCCTGGGGTGTCTACACGGATAGCAAAGCGTCCGCCTCTCTGACCCATCGGCTGCGAATTTGAACCCGCGCCGCAGACCTCTGAGAAGTCTGAGGATGCTGCCTTAACTAACTCGGCCATCGGTGCTCTCTCGCCAATCATTACGGTATCCTCTGAAATATATGCGATGTGTGGATATGTACTCATAGATGGGTTGAGAGATAGATAGCTAATTAAAACAATAAGGAAACATACGCTAAAAAATCTTCTTAATGTCTGTTTGTCTGTTGCCGTCCTTATTTTGATTATTTAGTTCAAGTAACGTTGTTAAATTTGGCGTTAAAATATCCAAACACCAACTCGCATATCCGACTTTTTGTGCTTATATTTGCCAGCTTACTATTTTTGTTTGTTGTCTGATAAGCATGTGACTGTCCATAATACGATGTAAAAAAAGATTAGTTTTACGCGTATTTCCTCCATCACCGGCATAGTCTCTCCCTCGTCGTGTCTTTCTCCATTACCATCCTCGTCTCTCTCTCAAGATACAGGAAATAAAAAGACTGGCAGAGGAAATAGAGACTACTATTCCATCTGTCCGGAAGACTCGTGAGACAAGCAGAAGGCTCCCGCAGTGGTCCTCTGCACGACATCGTTGCATCACGTTATTATTGTTTCACGCCCCCTGCTTCCCTTTTGGTAATGCTCTCTCTCTCTCTCTCTCTCTCTCTCTCTCTCTCTCTCTCTCTCTCTCTCTCTCTGTGTGTGTGTGGAGGTTAATGATGAATTGTGAAGAAGGCGCAGGATACGCTTTGCAACAAAAGGACGAGCCGGAAGGGAAAAGCTGTTTATTTTTCGCTGGGGAGGCTATGAAAGAAATTTTAATATTAAATGAAAGACAGCAGGTGTCTCTTCCTCGAAAATAACCTGAAGATGATGATGGCAAGCAAAAATTGTGGCGAGCAAATTTGATGATTTAGCAAAGACTTTTGTTTCTCTATTTAGCGTTTGTAGAGGAAATGAAAAAACCTAATTTGTCATAATACGTTAATATCTGAAGAAATCCAAAATATCTCCCAAACTTTAGGTAATATATATATAAGGGTTTACACAACAAACAGGAAATAATTCTGTTCATATATATATATAATATATATATATATATATATATATATATATATATATATATATATATATATATATATATATATATATATATATATATATATATATATATATATATATATATATATATATATATATATATATATATATATATATATATATATATATATATATATATATATATATATATATATATATATATATATATATATATATATATATATATATATATATATATATATATATATATATATATATATATATATATATATATATATATATATATATATATATATATATATATATATATATATGTATATATATATATATATATATATATATATATATATATATATATATATATATATATATATATATATATATATATATATATATATATATATATATATGTATATATATATGTATATATATATATATATATATATATATATATATATATATATATATATATATATATATATATATATATGAATATCTTTTCCTGTAATACTACAGTGTAATATGATATATAAGTCATAAAACACTATTTAAACGTTGAAACCATATATTTCGGGCACTTACTTTACAGCAGCCCCTGTTCAATGGTAGAATATGGACAGATGAAATGTTACAAGGGTATATATACAAAGCATAAAGGTGTGGCCTTAAGTCTCAGTAGAAGGTGACCGTTTCCTAAGAGAGGAGGAGAATGACCAATTCCTAGTGGTTTTTGGCCTCATTAGCTCCCGTTTGGCGACGGATCTGCAGGTCGCGTTTCTTGGGTCATCTTCTTCAGGAGGGGTCTGAGGATTAAAGCGTCGATGTCATCCGATTTCCAATGTCCTCCTGACAGGTTCATATTGTTGGTTTGATTGATGATTGCAGGTTCAGCATCTTTCTTTTTGTATGGACAGCTACTTTTGAAAACCAACTCCGCCCCACTCCAGTTTATGACATGTCCCTGTATTTCTGATATATAGGAAAATCCCTAACTCTCCAGCGTAATGTACTGATCTTTTGCTGTCATACGGTATCTTGTAAACTCGGCTTCTTCCCCTTTTTATTTAAGTATACGTTAACGAGCGAACTCCCGATGGATTTGGGATAAGGAAAATGAAGGGATTGTTAGACCTGAGTTGTTTGGTGGCTTTTGGATGTTTTCATGCGGAAGCATTATTTTATTGTTGAAATCTATTTGTCTGTTATAGTGGGACCTCTATAGTATATTTTATTCGCTTTGTTAATAGCCCTCTCGATAATGTGTGTGGATAGAGCAGTTGCATTAGGTGTTGGCAGATCGTGTTGAATTTTTATCTAGGTACTCATTTAAACATATCCTAAGTCCTCTGAGGAATAAGTTGCACCCTACGATGATTTTTACGGAGAAGTCAATGGTAGCTTAAGAAATGAATGTAGGAACAGCGAAGGTGGGTTTTCTATATACTGTAAATGCATATCTGTTCTGTTTTCTTATGATCAGTACATCTAGGAACGGCAGTTTTCCGTCCTTTTCCCATTCCGTTTTTAAATTTTATGGTCGGAACTAAGCGAATTTAGTCTATTAAAAAATTCATTAAAGTCCCCAATATTGTCCCAGAAAGTAAAGATATCATCTATTATCTTAGCCAGATCATATTACGGGGGGTTTGATAGACGACAAAAGTTCTGTTTGAAATATTCCATGTACAAGTTTGCTAGAAGGGGTGATAGGGACTTCCCATCATACAGCCAAATTTTTGTTTGTAAAAATTACCATTGAAAGAAAACACGTTGTTAGTTACACAGAGATTGATAAGTTTTAAAGTTTTATCTATACCAAGAGGGAAAATGGTCTTCATAGGGTTGTAACTTCTCTCTAAGAAAGACAACACGTCGGCAATTGGGACTTTAGTAAATAATGACTGACGTCAGGCTGAGCAATTTGATGTTGTTTGAGGATGTTTAAACTATTAAATTTTTGTATAAAATCCTCTGCATGTTTGACGTGGGAGGATGAGAAGGTTCCTTGAAAGGGTGATAACAGGTCATGTACAAATTATCAAAATGGCTATAGACCTGTTATCACCCTTTTCTAGGAACCTTCTCATCCTCCCACGTCAAACATGCAGAGGATTTTATACAAAAATTTAATAGTTTAAACATCCCTGCAAACATAGTTGCTCAGCCTACACGCATCGAGTCATTATTTACTAAAGTCCTGATTGCCGACGTGTTGTTTTTTCTTAGAGAGGAAGTTACAACCATATGAAGACCATTTTCCTCTTGATATAGATAAAACTTTAAATCTTATCAACCTCTGTGTAACTAACAACGTGTTTTCTTTTCAATGGTAATTTTTACAAACAAAAATTTGGCTGTAGTATGGGAAGTCCCCTGTCACCCTTCTAGCAAACTTGTACATGGAATATTTCGAAACAGAACTTTGTCGTCTATCAAACCCGGTAATATGATCTGGCTTAGATACGTAGATGATATCTTTACTTTCTGGGGCAATAGCTGGGGGACTTTAATGAATTTTTTTAATAGGCTAAATTCGCTAGTTCCGACCATAAAATTTAAAACGGAATGGGAAAAGGACGGAAAACTGCTGTTCCTAGATGTACTGATCATAAGAAAACAGAACAGATATGCATTTACAGTATATAGAAAACCCACCTTCGCTGTTTTCTACATTCATTTCTTAAGCTACCACAACGTCTCCGTAAAAATCATGGTAGGGTGCAACTTATTCTCAGAGGAATTAGGGATATGTTCAAATGAGTACCTAGATAAAGAATTCAACATGATCCGCCAACACCTAACGAACTGCTCTATCCACCACACATTATCGAGAGGGCTATTAACAAAGGAATAAAATATACTATAGAGGTCCCACTACAACAGACAAATAGATTTCAACAACAAAATAAAGCCCTGCAATATTAAAAACATCCAAAGCCACTGAACAACTCAGGTCTAACAATCCCTTCATTTTTCCCTTATCCCAATTCCATTGGGAGTTCGCTCATTAACGTATATACTTAAATAACAAAGGGGAAGAATGGAGTTTACAAGATACCATGTAGCAATTGTAAGGACATTTACGTAGGTGAGACAGGTAGATCGCTCTCGCAAAGAATA
>NC_089794.1:51649897-51669897 GCF_040412425.1 Macrobrachium rosenbergii | reverse complement strand
AGTCAACGCTAACGGGGATGTATGGTCTCTGAATGCTCTTGTTCTGATAGTCATTCATTTTTTAGTTAAATGATAGATTGTCATTGTACTCTAAGAACATAAATGCCTCAATTCCATATATTCACTTTGATTAATTTAATCGATCGTAGGGAAGGTACTATGAAATGCACAGATGTAAGAGGCTTATTTAAAGGCCTTTTTAATAAAGATCTGATGAAGTTGGGGGCATGTCTGGCAAGTTTGGGTCTATTGTTAGACTTCACAAAGAGGAAAGAATTGGGTAATAACTTTGACTCATTAATTACAAGAGCCACTCTCTCTCTCTCTCTCTCTCTCTCTCTCTCTCTCTCTCATATATATATATATATATATATATATATATATATATATATATATATATATATATATATATATATATATATATATATATATATATATATATATACATATACATATATATATATATATATATATATATATATATATATATGTGTGTGTGTGTATGTATGTATATTATTTGTGTGTCTGCTTGTATGCCTGTCTTTTTCTCAGTTAAAGCTAACTTCGTGTTATGGTATAGCAAAAGAAAGATAAAAATAACGTGACAGACTCGGTGATCCTTTTAGATGGATAAAATGTTATGAAATTAATATCGTTTAGGCGTCCAATAAAAGCAAAAGAAACTTTGTCGTTTACGTAAAATGCTGCGCCGTCCATTTGAACCTCGAAATGTAAAGATAATCGAGAAATCGACTCGGGAACTTTATGCAACATCTATAGGGACAGAACCCAGGTGAGATATTTCAAAGCTCAAAAATGTGATGACGAAACGAAACCATGTAAATCTGAGTTTTGAAAACATTGAAGGAAAATCAGTGACTGTGCATGAATAAAAGTTGAGCGATAAGGATGAACAAAATCCAGTCGTCTCCATTTTTGCTGTTTTCTTTTATAGCTAAACTTGGTAGCTAATAATAGAGAGAACTGGAAGGAACGAGTACACAACGCCATATAAATATTAATAATGGTCATGAAAACGATGGAAACTGTGGAATATATAAAGAAGCTGGTTTATGATCGAATATGCAATAATGCAAAATAAAGAGAGCGCAGAGCAAAGCCACTAAACGGTACTTTTTCCGAGAAAATGTCTCAACCATCTTCTTCCAAGCGTCTCAGCTGAGCAGCGAACTGTCTCGAAGCTCTGAGATTGGCTCGTCAGACGCTTATTGCTGTGTGATGCTGGAATCTTGGCTGGAATCAGCCGCTGCAGACAACAACGCTGTCTTCCATTTGGGGATAATATCTGTTTTCACTACGTTGAGTTTTAGTTTTCAGTTTCCTGTAAAAGAAAACTATTGTGCCGGCTTTGTCTGTCCGTCTGCACTAAGATCTCAAAAACTACTAAGGCTAGAGGGCTGCAAAGTGGTACGTTGATCATCCACCCTCCAATCATCATCAAACATACCAATCTGCAACCCTCTGGCCTCAGTAGTTTTTATTTTATTTAAGGTTAAAGTATCCATAGATCGTGCGACTGGCAGCGATTTCTGGAGGCGAGCGACACACCTTCACTCTACCACATCTGGGGAGCAACTGAAGCGCTACCGGTCGTAGCTGATAGTTTTATACAGCATTATACGTTGTACAGAAAACTCGATTGCTCAGAAGAAACTTCGGCCATTTTTTACCTGTTTTATGCAAGAGTTGCATCAAAAGTAAGCTAATAATGAAAAAATTATGTGATCAGCTATAGAATTCTCAGAATGAAATTAAAACATCAGCTATAGAATTCTCAGAATGAAATTAAATGATCAGTTATAGAATTTTCAGATACGTTCCATGACTCAACAATGCCGGGATAACATTCACAGTGTTTATAAAAAATGGTGAGAAATATGATGAATATGATACAGATAATAAAGGCTCACAAATGTTTATGAAATACATACATAAGTAAAAAATAGGATTATAGAAAATAATATAATATTCCTAGACCATATACTGTAGGTGCAAACAAAAAAAAAAAAAAAAAAAACATTTCTATCAAACCAAAATTGGACGTTGCTCACTAAAGATATTAGAAACAGTGTATATGTTTTTAAATAGAATTGGAAATCGCCATTGCTCCTGAAATAGATTAAAAGAGGAAAAGTATGAAGACACGTCTCTCCAGGTTGTCATTTCAACATCATAAGGTGAAACGAAAGCCGTTGCATAAGGGAGCGGTGTATGATCATATCATCACTCATGAGCGGAGGTTCTGCCGAAATCATTCTCCTTGTTTGCATTTGATTTCGCTTAGTCGTTTCTTGAATTAACAGCCCACAAGCCTGCACAGGTAATTGACTTATGATGCATGAAATTTACTCTGTCAAGCCAGGCACTTGGGCACTTTCGACCATTCAACTCTGAAGTGAGTAAGAGAGGGAGTTGGAGTGGTTGGGCAGTCACAGAAAGAGATCCAGGAATGAAGATGAAATACGAGGATCTAAAGGTGGAACTGCAAGAAAACCCCACAATTGTACTACAGAAGGAATAATTAGAGAGATTGGATAATACTTGTGTGTGTATATATATGTGATATATATATATATATATATATATATATATATATATATATATATATATATATATATATATATATATATTAGTGTATATATATTGTATATATACACAATTATTATCCAACTCTCTAACTGTTACTTTCAGTGCAATTGTGGGGATTTTTCTATATGGTCCCAAGATCCTTGTACTTCATCTCCTTTATGTATATATACAACATATATATATATATTATATATATATATATATATATATATATATATATATATATATATATATATATATATATATATATATATATATATATATATATATGTACACGTATATGTGTATGTATGTATATATGTTAGTATTTTTATATACAATAGACGAAATACGAGCGACAGAGAGCGTTAAAAGCTTTTCACTCGTTATATGCAAAGTCCGGGTCGTTTTTGTGTTGTCAAAATTTCCATGTATTCATTTTTAGACAACGTTGAAATTACAAAGGCTCTTCCATTAAACCTTTTGACTCTTATGAGATAAATGCAATTTTCGTTTGTTTGTTATCTGTTTTTTTTATTTATTCATTTTGTTTAGTTCATGTCTATCCGTTTATTGTTTTTACTCACTTACTTATTTAGCGGACGTTCGTGATCCAAACATGTCAAATAAATTAAATAACGATAAACCTATGTTATGTTTTAACAATGATTTTGCGATTTGCTTTTCGAGGTAGTCCACGCGAGAAATGTTTGAAGATTAAATCGTAGTTTTCCAAGAGAAATGAAAAGAAATGAAAGGAATTTCGACTAGTTTCAGTTGTCTTTCTTTAGGTCTGTATCTTATTCTCCACTTTTGTCTGTTTGAAAGAGAGAGAGAGAGAGAGACAGACAGACAGAGACAGAGAGTCATCTCGTTAACCGTTCCCCAAGTTTTTAAAAATTACACATTAAAAGTCTTACATGAAAACAAAACCATATTCAAGTAGATATAGCTATTAAGCCAATGGAAACAAAAATAAATAAATAAATGAACGGAATCATTATAAAAGACATTTTCCAGTATCCCATTTTTATCTGGAGATTCACGTCTCGACAGAGCCACGTACGTGATGCTCATTCCTGACAGGCTTTCTTCAGTTGCCTGCGGTTCCATTCTATTTACCCATAACCGTCCAGAGGGTTAAGTTTTCGGAACTGACTCGCGTGGCTGAATCGGGCCAAAAATGGTGCGGAGAGGGAAGACATTGCCTGTCGTAATATGATGCATCAGTTTCGGTAAAATAAGGATAGTGAAATTAAAATAATTGTTATGAAATGACGGAGAATGATGTCGTGGCGTATCGTAAGATGAAATATTAGTTACGGTAAAGTGAGTGATGAAGTTTGAATTACGGAGAATGATGTCATTGCCTGTCGTAATATGAAGTATTAGTTTTGGTATAATGAGAATAATGAAATCTGAATCATTATTATAAAATTGCGAAGGATGATGTCATTGCCCGTCGCAATATGAAGGATTAGGTTCGGTAAAATGAGAATAATGAAATTTGAATAATCATTGTATAATTGCGGGGAATGAGTCATTGCCTGTCATAGGACAAAGTATAAGTTTAGGCAAGATGAGAATAATGAAATTTGAATAATCCATATATAACTCCGGGGATGATGTCATTATCAGTATAAGTGTTGGTAAGATGAGAATAACGAAATTTGAATAATTATTACAAAATTGCTGTGAAATGATAAAGTTTGGATATAGGTAGGCGAACGAATAAAGGAACAAAAAAATAAAAAGATACCCATTACAAAGAATTTGCTGACATAGAATTCTGGTTAAATAATAATGATTGTTGGACGTAAACCGTGGGTAGAAATTTCTTTGAGAAACCGCGAAAGATCAATTTCCCTTAACAGGAATTGCTGAAGCATCGCTATTTTTAAATGAGGACATGAAAAAACGACCCAGTTGAAAGGAGAAAACAACTATCCCCTTGGGAAAGGCAGTTTTGTTTGATTAATCTCTTGCCCATCTTTACGTGAGCTGAGATCTTCCGGCTTTTAGCTCAATATTTGTCATCTCTCTCTCTCTCTCTCTCTCTCTCTCTCTCTCTCTCTCTCTCTCTCTCTCTCATTTCATTTAACAAGTTCAGCTGAATATTTTTAGACTAGTGAAATTGAGCATAGCAAATCTATATTTTTATTTAAGTAATTTCTCTTCTCTGTAATGACAAAGTTAAGTATACCTTAGTTTTACATGGACGCTTTCAGTACATGGAGAAGTTTAAGAAAAATAGCGACTTTTATTATAAACAGCTTAATGACAAGGGTTGAATAAGCCAGCTAAGCATATTTTCCTTTTTTGTTCATAATAAGAAATATTAAAAGAAAGAATTATTTTCTCCAATACTCCTTCCCATTTGAGCAATTTATTCAAAGTTTGTTAATATTTTGACTTCGGTTTTTAATCTGATTTCTTTGAATAATCGACAGCCTCGCATAAAATTAGCAAAGTATTCCAAACTGTCGCCAAATAAATTTTGATCGATTTCCATTCTATTGCTGAAGTGTCATTGTACTAAGCTGTGCAGTAATGTGGATAAAAGAAGGAAGAGAGTTCGAGAAGCTGTATTTGATATCTATCACCTGATGGCATGTAAAATTGATTATTATTATTATTATTATTATTATTATTATTATTATTATTATTATTATTATTATTCATAGCACCCTTATTCTGAAAAAAAAAATTAAAAAACCGTTGCCCTTAACTTGATAAATGAGCGTCATTGTAAATAAAAATATCTCATACCTGTAAAACGATCAAAATTATTCAAATCGAAATGGAAATTAAAATATTTCACAGCATAGATAAGTATCAACAGCGCATTGGAAAGCTCATTTCAATCATAATGAGCTCGACATAATCAAGTTATAATCGCTTGCCAATTAGACATTAAAACAAACGATTCTCTCTCCATGGAAAATGTTTTATATCAGAACCTACTTTTGTTTTCGTAATGTACGCACCTGTCTTCTCGTCTACAAAAAATGCTTGCCTTTTGAAATTATACACTGACAGACGTCTTCGTTGTAAGTATGGCGTTAGGTATAGTAAGAGATGCTGTGTTCATTTTTTTTTTTTTTTGGTGTTTCGTCAGTTTAGTAAGTAGTAATGAGGCTTAGTGTATACAGCTTGTGAAGACAATTACAGGGTAATGCCACAGTGAATTATTGTTATTATTATTATTATTAAAACAGTATAACCAGACTACTGAGCTGACTATCAGCTCTCATAGGGCTGGCCATGCCAGAGTGAAGCAGCACCTCTATCTAATCAGTTACCGGGAGCAACTCGTGCATTTAAATTCACTTGTACTTGAAATGGCTGACTTTGTTCAAGGAATCGCCTTAATGACCCTGTAGAGAATTATTGTCATTACATTGCTTTGTCCTACAGATTTAGGCATTTCTTTGCATTGTCCATCTTCCAGCTGATGCCTTTCTTACCAGCAGTAAGAATGAGATCACAAGATTAAAGACCGAGAATATAAGTAGTATATTGTTAGCCAGTGACACCACTGACTTCCACGCTTGCCTAAATTTTAAATTCATTCAACCATCGGTAAAATCTAACACACATAAAACGACATATTCTTTCCTTCACAGTCTAAAGACCATTTCCTGTAAACTTTCCTCACCAAGTTAATCACAATCACTTTTTACATTTATTAAAACAATTTCAAATAGATTTAAGTTATTCAGGGTAATCAACCATTTTTTTATTGTTCTTTATCCAGTCATTATTATATAAACATATATATAAGTACCCAAATGACCGAGAATATGGGTCAGTGAATCATATAATATAAGAAAAATAATATATCTGACCACTTTAAACCCCTAAGAAGAGTGTGGAAATTTTTTCCACACTTGGTGTGGCAGACCGTAAAATGAAGTCCCCACTTCTGCACACGATCATCTCATGCATCAAAACTTCCACACCGGAAGCCACATTTCCACGTTTCGGCAGCACTGCCGTTAGCTCAGATTCTGATTGTACTGATAGTGATCTTGATACATACACGGATATAAACATTCCCATAATATTGGTTGGAAGGAAAAATATTATTAATGCTTATAACCACGCTTATGTTGAGAAATTGCATTGCTGTTATCTTCATTAGAATAAAAAGAATGTTTTAGAATTCCATTGATCATAATTGTCATAATATAACCGCCCTAGTCAGCGACTCTGTGAGGGGCAAAAGAACAAAATTAGCAGAAAGAAGAAAAAACGTCTTGTGAGAACATATGTGCCTGCTTATGAGACTCTCATGTCCAGAAGTATAGTCGTATATTGCTGGTAATGATGTGTGCGGAATTTAACTTTTAATTTTACTGAATATTTCTTCCAAAGAGCAAATAGTTTTCCTTTCCTAAATGCAGCACATTTTTTATGCTGATTTATTATGGTGATTTTTAGTTTTCTTTTTAGACGGCTTTTTCTGTCCGTTTGCACTTTTTCTGTCCGCCCTCAGATCTTAAAAACTACTGAGGCTAGAGGGCTGCAAATTGGTATGTTGATCATCCACCCTCCAATCATGAAACATATCAAATTACAGCCCTCTAGCTTCAGTAGTTTTTATTTTTTTTTATTTAAGGTTAAAGTTAGCCATGGTCGTGCATCTGGCACTGCTTTAGGTGCCATCAACACTGGCCACCACCGGGCCGTGGGTGAAAGTTTCACTGGCCGCGGCTGAGAGTTTCATGGGCCGTGGCTGAGAGTTTTATACAGCATTATACGCTGTACAGAAAACTCGACTGGGCCGAAGAAACTTCGGCTCAATTTTTACTTGTTTTTTCTTATTTTAGATTTAATCTACACCTTGTTTGAGTCTGTAACAAAATACTGTGCTGAATTAAAAAGATAAATGTACATACAATGCAAACAATGTAAAATTGATGGGAATGATATTTCTCCTCAAACGGATTCCCTTTCAGCGAAGCAAGTCACTGCAAGAAGCGTTTCAGAATGAACCTCTGACTGAGTGTCATGATCCTCTTCTCCTTCGCGAAGGTCTGGCAACGATGCAGAGGAATCCCGTCGGCCAAAGGGCAGGAAAGTGACGAGACTTACATATCTTGTCTTTGAAAACAAGGAAAGTTTTAATAAATATATTCTCCCTGTCTCCTTCCTTTTGGAAAGTCCTTGAAGCTGTGACATCATTTTCGAAACTTTCTGTACAAAGTTTAAATGCAAAGATTTCAAAATTAGTAATTCAGAATAAGCCAATTATATTATTAGTGAATGTTTGTGTTGTGGCCGTAAATAAATGGAGAAAGTCATAATTCAGAATATAAAAGCTTCTTGAACTCAAAGCCGAAATGCTGCCACCTGCACCGATAAACTCAGTGAACTGACTAATTAGCAAGATCGGTAAAGACGAAAATAATTCGTCAGAATATATGATATCGTGTGAAGAGAAATAGTGGTATGGTTGGTCATTATAGAATAAATCTAACAATGTCATAGAACGAGGTCCTGTAATAGAATATTGATTTGTGAGTTGCTTGGTTTCAAACGTGCAAATGAACAGGTCCATTTGCATTTATTGCCGAGATTTTGTTATGTTGGAATCATGGCTTTTTAGTTTTCCAGCACTAATTAATTATATAAATATATATATATATATATATATATATATATATATATATATATATATATATATATATATATATATATATATATATATATATATACACATACATACATACATATATGTATGTATATATATATATACATACATACATATATGTATGTCTGTATATAATCTAGATTAAAGGGTTCTTTTTCGATTTCGTCGAGACTCTTTCATTCGGTTGACCAGGAAGAGAATTCCAACATTATATTGTAAAATATGTAAGTAGGAATCTGGTTATTTTTCAACAGCCAGATATATTCCACATGGAACTGAGAGAAAGAAATATAATATTTTTCAAATCATTAAAAAGAAGCTTATGACTATTTTATACAACTGGCGGAAACATGGCAACCAAAATCTAATCGACAGTTTCTCCTGAACGAAGAATAATTAAATCCCTTTGGAATATCGTTGTTCCCGTGGCAGCTCACTGGACGTATCCCGGTTAGAACCCGGAGGTAGATTGCTGTTATGATCAGATGAAACCGGCCTTTCACAGCACGGCCTCTTGCTCCCTGAGCAACCCACTCCATTAGGCGCATTCTGTTTGGTCTTCATGTTGTGGTCACTGCAAACAAGGAAGCGCTTTTTGTCCGCCAATAATTCTGCTCAGTCATTAGTTGGCGGTTCATTATAGCCGGTGGACCTCAGTTAGTCACCGAACGCTAATTATTGGATGGTAAAACTTGTGAGGTGGTATAATATAGGGCAGACAGGACTGAGAGAGAAATTATAACCAATGGACACTCAGCGATTTAATGGGAGTTCGGTCGGTGATCATTGATGCATTTAGCGAATGATTTATTGATTTCTTGCACATGACTATTGAGGTGTTCTTATATATTCGTATATATATATATATATATATATATATATATATATATATATATATATATATATATATATATATATATATATATATATATATTATATATATATAAACGAACACCTCACATTTATACGAGCCTTCTTTGTAAAACTTATTTTCATATTTCTTCAGTCTGCTAAGCAAAGGACTAACGTCGAAGGCCTTGCAGCACTCCATTGATTCTCTTCCTTCATGGATTTTGTTTTAAATATATATATATATATATATATATATATATATATATATATATATATATATATATATATATATATATATATATATATATATATATATATTATATATATATAATATCCAAACAAATATATATATATATATATATATATATATATATATATATATATATATATATATATATATATATATATATATATATATATATATATATATATATATATATATATATATTTTATATATATTGTCACGATGCGTATCAAGTACCTGGTTATTAAACAACTAATCTCAAAATTCAAAAATATACCTCACTTCAGCCAGATACCTGAACTCTCATAACATTAATTATTACGACTGAGTACTCTAAAGGTAACAGTGATCCCTTAGGAAAAACTTATTTATTACTTGAAAAATCAAACTAAGTCTATCAGAATATGTGTGGGTATCAAAAATTTAAACTAGAAATATTCTAGAATAGAAGGGCATCTCTCCATCAAAAAACTCTAAGTGTTTCCCTGGTCTTAATTCACTTTTGCAAAACTAAAAGAACAAAACATGTTTATCACTTTGCCTTATGCACACAGAATCAATCCTGTTCACTGGTGATCAATAAATGAAACACTGTTTTTCTAAAAATGTTAAATACAAAAATTTATTTTTAAATTCAAAGTTTGTAATTAGAATTCACAATTAATTAGAATTCACAATCTGAAAAATTTATTATTACTTGAAAATAACACAACACTTAATTAATTCTTGAATTAAATTATGAAACAAAACTAATTCACTAAACTTTATCAGGAATTTAAATTGATCAAGCAAAATTTAAACTATCAAGAATTACTCAAGATTTAAAAAGGAGATCTTAAATGAAACATTAAATCAAATATGCAATGTTAAATTACCAAGAAACATTTAAAATGCTACGTAAATAAATGTTACATCACAAACACAAAAAATGTGAAAATATAAAGAGATTGTAAATAGAAAAACACACAAAAATACACATAAGATTTATCAATAATGATTTCACATGTTCAAAAATTTCCTAACTTATCATACCATGGTATTAATAAGTAAAATTCACGTTACCTTACACAAACTTGTGAAAACCTCTGTAAATCACTTGCTGCAGCTGCGTTACCACAAAACACACTTTTTACCAGGCATTGTTATGAACTAAATAACTTTGCTAATTCAGATCTCAAAAGTTAATGCTAATACGTGACCACAAAACACTACGTTAAAAGTAATCTCTTTCTAAGAACTAAGAGAGAGAGAGAGAGAGAGAGAGAGAGAGGGAACCAAATCGACTGGTCTCAGAAATCAGAATGAAACAAATTTTAGAATTCCAGTAACACGTGAAACAATTACATGATGTCATTAAAGCATTTTGGGTATGAGATACAAAAGTTCTAGAAGCAGGGAGGTGATGTCATTAAAGCATTTTGGGTGCGAGATACAATGGAGAAGCTTCTAGAAGGAAAATGACGTCATCCCAGCAAAACGTTTTGAACGCAACCTTACAAAACATGGCGTATGTGACTCGAACAATGCATGTAACAACATGAAATCACTCGTCTTGAGCTTGTATGGGAGGAATTGGCATTTGTTTTCCAAACCTGTCATCACTAACCCAAAACAAAGCGCTCTCTCTTATCTCAACTGATGACAATTGAAATGAAACAAGTCCTTGGTGGACACACACGTGTTCATGTGCTACGCTTTTACCAAGAAAGATATTTGTTCTAAACTATGTTATTATTAAAATTGTATTAACAATTCTAAATTATGCTATTAAGTTTTTCAATCATTAGTTCTTTTGAGATCTGATGCCAAACTAAATATGACACTTCAACAACCATTATCATTACACATAACACATGAAAAAAGTAAATATGTCAAAATTATAGAAGGGTATAAGCATTACAAGGCAACATCATGAAATTCCTCCCCCCAGAAGATTACTTATCCCGGGTTTGAATCCAACGATTCACAACGGGATAAATAATCTGCTATGACATTATCTTTTCCTGAAATATGTTTAACTCTTACATTATACAGTTGCAGGCATAAAGACCACCTGGTCAGTCTCATATTATTATTTTTCATCTTATTGAGATTGGGTTGTGATCCGACAACACTAAAATTTCTTCATTCCTAGGTCGGTTCACATACACTTCAAACTTTTTCAATGCTGTGATTAATGCTAATGTTTCTTTTTCGATTGTTGAGTAAGTTTTCTGGTGCTTTTTCAACTTTGAAGACATGAAACATACTGGATGGAAGATTCTGTTGTCATCTTCTTGAAGTAGAACAGCTCCAATTCCACAGTCGGATGCATCAACTTGTATCACAAACTTTTTATTGAAGTCTGGAGCTTGAAGCACTGGTCTTGAAGTTAATATGGCTTTAACCTTCTCAAATGATTCTTGACATTCTGGAGTCCAAACAAACTTTCTTTTAGGACTGGTTAAGTCAGTTAAGGGAGCTACTATGGCTGAGAAATTTGGACAGAATCAACGATAAAATCCAGCCATGCCCAAAAATCTTTGTAGCTGTTTCCTTGTAGCAGGAGGGGTAGCCTTACGGATACCTTCTACATTAGCATCAATAGGAGCGAGAAGGCCTTTTCCAACTTCAAATCCTAGATACTATACAGTTGCCTTTCCAAACTCAGTTTTTGTAAGTTGATTGTTAGTCCTGCTTCCTGTAGTTTCTTGAACACTTTTCTTAATATCTTCAGATGTCCTTCCCATGTATTAGAATAAATCACAATGTCATCAAGGTATACATCCACTCCTTCTATTGATCCTAGTAGTTGATCCATCACTCGCTGGAATGTTGCAGGTGCATTCATCAGACCAAACGGCAAAACAGTGTATTGATACAGTCCAAAAGGAGTAATGAAAGCTGACAGCAACTTAGCATTCTCATCTAAGGGAATTTGATAATATCCTTTAAACAAGTCTATCTTGAAACAAATTTGGCTTGCCCAATATTATCAAGTAATTGATCAATAAGAGGCAAGGGATAATTGTCAGCCACACTGATGGAATTCAGTTTCCTATAATCAGTACACATCCTAAATGAGCCATCTGGTTTCTTCACTAACACACAAGGTGAACTATAATGACTTGAACTGGGTTCTGCTAATCTATGCTGCAACAAATATTCAACTTCTTTCTTCAAAACATCTCGATGAAAAGGTGATAAGCGATAAGCTCTCATTTTAAAAGGTTTTCCATCTTCTCTGATCTTTATCTCATGCTTTGTCAGATTGGTACGCCTAGGTACATCTGCAAAATTTTCAGGGAAACTTTGAATCACTTCATTTAATTCATTACTTTGCTCAACACTCAGATGTTTTAGTTTATCTTCCAAATTTTCTAATATTGAAGAATTGTTCATCTTGTTTTCAGCTCCCAATTCGTAGCCATCATCATCCTGTGTAGATGAAGTTGTCTGTGTTATTGACACTGTTTCAGTTTTAGTCTCTGAGAAGTAAGGTTTCAAAAGATTCACATGTATCTTCCTCTGTCGTTTCCTTCTTCCTGGTGTTTCAATCACATAAGTTCGATCACTTAACTTCTCTGTTATCCTATAAGGACCTTGAAACTTATTGGTAAGGGGAAATCTCTTCACTGGCAAGAACACTAGAACTTCCTGTCCAATACTAAAATTTCTTAGCTTAGTCTTAGCATCATATTTTCTTTTCATTTTCTCTTGACTTATTTTCAAATTTTCTAAAGAGAATTTTCTAATTTCTCTTAGTCTTTTCCTCAAGTTCTTCACATATTCTCCTTGGATTTCCTCTTGATTTTCTTCCCAATTCTCTGCAAGAATCTTCAATGGACCTCTAATGTCTCGACCAAAATCATTTCATTTGGTGAACATCCCATGCTTTCTTGATAAGCATTCCTAACTTCAAATAACATTAAAAGATAAACCAGCATCCCATTCTCTTCCTGATTCATTACAATACTTAGTTAACATACTTTTCAATGTCTGGTGGAACCTTTCCAAGGCTCATTGAGTCTCTGGATGATAAGCAGTTGATATCTGTTGTTTTACTCCTAACAAGTTCATCACATCCTGGAATAATTTTGAAGTAAAGTTCGTTCCTCTATCACTTTGCACAATTTCTGGTATTCCAAACTTGGAGAAAACTCCACCAACTTCTCAGCAATTACCTTTGCACTTATACTTCTTACAGGAATCGCCTCAGGATACCTAGTCACTGGACACATTAATGTTAATAGATATTCATTTCCTTTCTTTTGTTAATAAGAAGTGACCCAACCACATCTATAATTACCTTGCTAAAGGGTTCTCCTCTAACTTCTATGGGTTGTAGGAGTGCTTTCTGAATGGTTTCATTCTGGTTTTCCAGCTATCTGGCATGTGTGACACTCTACAAAATCTGCTAACATCCTTGTGAAGTCCAGGCCAGAAAAAATACTTCATAATCTTCTCAACAGTCTTCCTGATTCCCATATGTCCAGACTCATGCGCTACTGCTACAACTTGTTTCCTCAATGGATATGGAATCAAAATTTGATGATATTCACCCCATTCAGCATTTCCTGATATATCTGCAGGTCGATGCTTCCTCATTAGCAATCCTTCCTTTAGATAATAACAGGTGGAAGTTTGTTGGATCTCTTCTTGATCAACAACTCTGAAGAACAAATCAAACAACGTTGTATCCTCTTCTGCAGTTTCATTAGCTTCTCTTTAGTCACTTGACCAACTTCAAGGGCTGAACTCTCCATATCTGCTAACTCTGCTTCTGTAGTTTCACTACTATCTTCAGGAACACTTTGACTACTTGGAGTCTCTTCAATAACAACAGGATCTTCTTCTTCTTGGGAAATCTCTTCATTACTAACGCTAGGGGAAACTTCACTTTCCTGGAACAGCTCTTCTAAGCTTAAAGATCCGTCACTTGATTCTTCTGGTGCAGGTAAATCCTCAGTATCTTCACTTGCAAACATAGTTCTCTTCATACTCCTGGTAGTTACACAACTTGGAAACAGGTGGGGTTTTTCTTCTCTAAATCTACCGTAGGACTAACCCTTAATGGTTTGTCTGTCACTATAGGACAAGGAACAAATGGTACACCACCAGCTTCATTACACAGTAAAACATGTACACCTTCAACAGCTAGTGAGTCCTTTACAGCAAAATCAACATTTCCTGTCACCAATTCACAGGACAAATGCAAGCAGCATATAGGAGTTACCTCTTCTCCTCCTATACCCTTCAAAATAACTGAATCTCCGGTGAGATTCTTCTCCAGCTGTGGGTGAGCACCACGAACTACCACACTATGGTTACTCCCCGTATCATGTAATACTTCGACTGGTACCTGCACACTTCCTCCTTGAGTTGTCAGCGTACCTTCATAGATATATGGCTTAAAAGCCTCCAAGCTGCTTAGCCACTCACTGCTTGAAGTTACATTTCCACTGGTTGCTAAACACTCTGCTTGTTTAGTTTCAGTCGTCCCAACTGTCTCAGTCTTCCCCACACTGCTCTTCGTAGTTTGCTCCACCTGGTTACCTGTAGCCACTTGACCAACTGGTTTGGTCTGCTGTTGTGTCTGATAACAATCTCGACTGTAGTGTCCTATTCTTCCACACTTGCAGCAGACAACATTAGTCTTCTGTATCTGTCTTGAGAACAGACTGGATGATGAGGATTTAACATTCATTTGTTGAGAGGTGTTACCTGGCTTTGTATTGGCATAGCCACTAGAAGGATTTCCAGTTGTAATGTTCCTGAAATTTGGATGAGACCTGAAACCTGTAAATTGTTGGTTCTGGTACTTGACATTATAATTTCTTTTGCTAGAAATTATATTAAAGTCTTCACTTAATGTAGCAGCTTTGTCAAGTTTCTTAACCTCTCTCTCTCTCTTAAATAGGCTCTTATGTGTTCAGGAATTCCTCTAAGATATTGTTCAAGGACTACTAACTCCTCAGGTTCGTCCATAGATTTAACTTTAGCAGCCTCCAACCATCGTTTAAAACATCTTTTTACTTTGTAGGCATAATCCAAGAAAGTTATCTTGTCATCCTTTCTCAAAGATCTGAATCTTTCATTATAATATTCAGGGTTCATCTGGTAAACTTGTAGCACATTGTGTTTGAGTACCTTGTACTCTTTACACTGATCAGCTGATAAGGCTAAATAGGCACTTCTTCCTTTACCAATGAGAACACTCTGTAACAAGACCGACCATTTATCCTCTGGCCATCCCATACCTGAAGCCACTTTTTCAAAGTGATCAAAAAACTCATCTGGAGCTTCTTCTGTAAACTTTGGAATTAACTTCTGCACTCTTACTACATCAAATACAGGGTCTGAATTACCTTGAGTAGGGTTAGACGGTGTTACAGGTACTGTGGATCGAGCTTTTATTAACTCCATCTCCCTTTCATGTCTTGCTTTTTCTCTTTCCTCTTTTGCTCTTTCTCTTTCCTCTTCTGCTGCTTTTTCTTCTTCTCTTTCCTTTCTTTCTCTTTTCTCTCTATCTTCTCTTTCTCTTTCTGCCTGCATTTTCTCTCTTTCAGCCTGTATCCTCAGCTTAATCAAATTTTCTTCTGCTTCTATACGTCTTAGTTCTGCTTCTGCATCACTTTTCTCTTTCTTTTGCTCATGTTTATCTGTAAATTCTGCCTCAGCTGCATTCAACAATTCTTGCGCCTCTCCTAACTCTTCATCTACTTTACCAGAATCCATCAATGCTTGAATTGCAATATATTTGATTTGTGCCTTAATCATACCACTAGACACATTACCCCGCCATGCCACTGCTAAAGCAATCCACTGTGCCTTAGTCAGGTTGGATTCAGATAACTCTTGGATGGAAGGAGCTGCTAAAAACTTCTGAACATTGAAAAGAGCCATTTCCTCTAAGTTACTCAACTAAATAATTCACAATACAAGGCAAAAAAAAAACTATGTGGTCACTCTCCTATCAAAATATATCCCTAACACCACCAGTATAAACCATAAACCAGAGTGATATTTTGTTTTGTTCCATGGGTCTCTGGGCACCAAACAATATAATGTCACGATGCGTATTAAGTACCTGGTTATTACACAACTAATCTCAAAATTCAAAAATATACCTCACTTCAGCCAGATCCTGAACTCTCATAACATTAATTATTACGACTGAGTACTCTAAAGGTAACAGTGATCCCTTAGGAAAAACTTATTTATTACTTGCAAAATCAAACTAAGTCTATCAGAATATGTGTGGGTATCAAAAATTTAAACTAGAAATATTCTAGAATAGAAGGGCATCACTCCATCAAAAAAAACTCTAAGTGTTTCCCTGGTCTTAATTCACTTTAGCAAAACTAAAAGAACAAAACATGTTTATCACTTTGCCTTATGCACACACAACCAATCCTATTCACTGGTGATCAATAAATGAAACACTGTTTTTCTAAAAATCTTAAATACAAAAATTTATTTTTAAATTCAAAGTTTGTAATTAGAATTCACAATTAATTAGAATTCAAATTGTGAATTCACAATCTGAAAAATTTATTATTACTTGAAAATGACACAACACTTAATTAATTCTTGAATTAAATTATGAAACAAAACTAATTCACAAAATTTTATCAGGAATTTAAATTAATCAAGCAAAATTTAAACTATCAAGAATTACTCAAGATTTAAAAGAAAGATCTTAAATGAAATATTAAATCAAATATGCAATTTTAAATTACCAAGAAACATTTAAAATGCTATGTAAATAAATGTTACATCACAAACACAAAAAATGTGAAAATATAAAGAGATTGTAAATAGAAAAACACAAAAATACACATAAGATTTATCAATAATGATTTCACATGTTCAAAATTTCCTAACTTATCATACCATAGTATTAATAAGTAAAATTCACGTTACCTTACACAAACTTGTGAAAACCTCTGTAAATCACTTGCTGCAGCTGCGTTACCACAAAACACACTTTTTACCAGGCGCCATTACGAACTAAATAACTTTGCTAATTCAGATCTCAGAAGCTAATGCTAATACGTGACCACAAAACACTACGTTAAAAGTAATCTCTTTCTAAGAACGAGAGAGAGAGAGAGAGAGGGAACCAAATCAACTGGTCTCGGAAATCAGAACGAAACAAATTTTAGAATTCAAGTAAAACGTGAAACAATGACATGATGTCATTAAAGCATTTTGGGTACGAGATACAAAAGTTCTAGAAGTAGGGAGGTGACGTCATTAAAGCATTTTGGGTGCGAGATACAATGGAGAAGCTTCTAGAAGGAAAATGACGTCATCCCAGCAAAACGTTTTGAACGCAATCTTACAAAACATGGCGATCAGGAAACGTATTTTCTCTCAACAATGCATGTAACAACATGAAATCACTCGTCCTGAGCTCGTATGGGACGAATCGGCATTTGTTTTCCAAACCTGTCATCACTAACCCAAAACAAAGCGCTCTCTCTTATCTCAACTGATGACAATTGGAATGAAACAAGTCCTTGGTGGACACTCACGTGTTCATATGCTACGCTTTTACCAAAAAAGATATTCGTTCTAAACTACGTTATTATTAAAATTGTATTAACAATTCTAAATTATGCTATTAAGTTATTCAATCATTAGTTCTTTTGAGATCTGATGCCAAACTAAATATGACACTTCAACAACCATTATCAGTACACATAACACATGAAAAAAGTAAATATGTCAAAATTATAGGAGGATATACGCATTACAAGGCAACATAATGAAAAATATATGTTTATATATATATATATATATATATATATATATATATATATATATATATATATATATATATATATATATATATATATGTATGTATATATATATATATATATGTATGTATATATGTATATATATATATATATATATATATATATATATATATATATATATATATATATATATATATATATATATATATATATATATATATATATATATATATATATATATATGTATTGACAAAAAAAAGAAAAGGTTTCTGTGATGATGATGATTTTCGATAAATTGATATTTCTTTTTTTAAATATTGATATTTTCATCAGAAATAAAGATTTCAAGAAAATTGCACCTATGGGACTACAGCCACTTGAATGTTTATTATATATATATATATATATATATATATATATATATATATATATATATATATATATATATATATATATATATATATATATTTTTATATGTTTCCTGGTGCAGGTGGATCTTATGACTCCACAATTATTACTTTACTCGAAAAATGGCCTTGTATGATACCCAGGACATATAAAACACAAACAAAAAAAAAGAAGTACACGGAGCGGAGGGCTCTTCACTGGGGAAGTGCTTGAAACACGTGGATATAAAAATAGTTATATTTGATAGCACACAAGGAATTTGGGAAAATTAACTGAAAATGCGGTAAATTACTGCTGTAGAAGTCCTCCGAAGGGTTGGGGAGCTTGGGGAATGCCAGGAACACGGACCAAGGATAATTCTGCTACAGGCGTCTTCCTGAAACGATATTAGGACCCCGTTACACATCAAACGCTGGAATTTGGGATTGAATTACTCAGGGGGTGCACTGAAGGCGCCAAGGACTCCCGAGGCGTTACTTGTGACTCAGAGGAAAGGAGATGTGAACACGTGGGCCTGGCTTAAACCAAGGAATATCAGGGAACACAAAGTTATAGGCCCAGAAATTAATAAATGCAAAAGGGCTAAGTAATCGTGACTAGCAACTCGTTTTGGGTACATTACCACATTTGTAGGGGCGTAGGGACGACGACGTCTTCTGCCGAGACCACGTGTGGGAGCGTGGACAAAGGTAGCCTCCCTCTCCAAGGTATTTCTTCAAATCGTAGATTGGGGCGTTTTAGGCGTTTGGGATGATGAAAAGGCCGCCGTTTAATGTCAGCTCGCGTTTGGAGACTTGCAATCCCCCTTGCATTCTTCTAAGGCCCGTATGGAATGTTTTGATTCGGGCACAAAGGGCGGCGATGGGCTCACACGGCGGCAAGCGTAAAAAACGGAGGGCAGTTGGCAAGACCGCCGAGACTTCTTTCTTGTTCTCCTTTAAACTAGTGACCGCGTGTGAGAGAGCTGTCCTGGCTGACCTTTTATTGCTTCTGGACAGGGGTAGGGGGCGAATGTCTGACCCAGGTCGCCGACGCGGCTATATCATAGAAAAGCGATCTTACTTCCCTGTACCAAAGAAAACAGTGCAAAAGCCAAATTACTGTCCCCAACTATTATAATCTCTGATTCTTATACCCCAGATTCACTGGTTCAAACCAACCCTTGTTTTGAAAGGAGAACAGTTTCATAGGGTATTTTGTCTAATCTTTTACAATATATATATATATATATATATATATATATATATATATATATATATATATATATATATATATATATATATATATATATATATATATATATATATATATATATATATGAGTGTATGTGCGTGTACATATGACCTAAAACTTTACGCTTCAAATGGTGTTTGATATCCAACTATCTGCTGTTTCTTGTGAATATCACCAAAGGGGAATTATAATTGATAAACGCTGCGGTACCAGATCGTTTATAAATTATAATTCCCAGGTTTTATTTGAAATAGAGCAAATATGTAATAAACAA
>NC_089794.1:51617397-51647397 GCF_040412425.1 Macrobrachium rosenbergii | reverse complement strand
GGTAGATAATAAATATCTATGTATATATATACATGTACACACACACACACACACACACACACATATATATATATATATATATATATATATATATATATATATATATATATATATATATATATACTTACATACACAGTATATATATGTATATACATGTGTGTGTTGTTCACAAAAAGTTACTGTGCTGCATTTTTCACAGGATGCATTGTTCTTAATCTTCATACCATACCAAGTCATTGGCTTTATTTTTTGAGAACAGCGAAATTTGGTGAAATCTCGCAGTATTAGCACCTTCCCCGCAATACCTTGTTACAGTTCATTCTGTCGTAGAAATTTGAGTTTTTTTTTTTTAATAGATGTTACATTCAAGCGATTATTTTCCTATAATGAAGGTCATAAATTAACGCTTTATTGTTTAGTGCATAACGATGTAAGTCTCCTTCTTTTTGTTCTTCATAAGGATCTTCGTATGGATTTGGTGAGGAAGTTGGGAAACTGGTCTAGAGAAATTTCCAGAGGAATAAAACCGGGAGGTTTCCCCTGACCACTTTCCTTGTTTTCATAGGAAAGGTTGTTAAGTATCGGTGTTTTACTTTTCTCTAAAGGAAAACTATTGTGATGGCTTTGTCTGTCCGTCCGCAATGTTTCTGTCTGCCCTCAGATCTTAACTACTGAGGCTAGAGGGCTGCAAATTGATATGTTGATCATTCACCCTCCAATCATTAAACATACCAAAATGCAACCTTGTAGCCTTGGTAGTTTTTATTTAATTTAAGGTTAGCCGTGGATCGTGCGTCTGACAGCGCTTTCTGGAGGCCTGCGATGCATCTTGACTCGACCGCATCTGGGGGGTAACTGAGCGTTGCAAGGTCGTAGCTGATATTTTTGTACAGCATTATATGCTATACGGAAAACTCGATTGCGCCGAAGAAAATTCGGCTCATTTTTTTGCCCCAACATCTAAATTCTCCAGAATTTTGTCAGTACAATGAAGTGAATATTTTCAACTACAGGTCTATTTTTCCATCGCTTCTTACAAGTTTTCATGCCGTTAATTTGGAGGACAAATCGCCTTGCGTACCGGTTTAATGGACGTATTTTATATTTCTTTTGTTTTTTGTTTCCAAACTATTTTCTCTGTCAATTTAAACTTCATATAACAGTTAAGTTAATCATGGGTTTATGAATAGTTTAGAAATAAATGGAAATGTAATAGAATATATATATAATAAAGTGTGTAAAGCAGTGAATTTCTGTTTTGGAAATGAGAGTTCATGAAAACTGAAAAAGAAATTCCACCAGGCCTTTGATACAAATGAGCGACCAGAAAATCATAAAGCTAGTCTGAAAACTGCTCATTAGGATAGTGATATGGCCTTTGACAATTTAAGCTGCTAAATTTCGTTGTTTTTCAAAGGAAAATAAAAGTAGCAAGAAATAACGATGATGGCACTTAATGTGACGTACAATAATCATGTGAATAGCTACTGCATGTAAATTGCCCTCTTTGCTTTTAACAGTAAAACAACAAACTTTGCACATCTCAAGGAGAATCAATAGAGTAAACAATTTTACTTATTTCTGAAAGTTATTTTTATTGAATTACCTGGTAGTTTAAATATCTCCATTTATTTATTTTTATGGTAGAGGAATTGCAACCTGTATTTGTGGGAAACCAGGGAACTTTTCTGATATCACAACAAGTATATACAGCTATTTTCATTTTTTCGATTCTTCGCTGTTGCATACTAGTTATGCTATTTTATTGAGAGAGAGAGAGAGAGAGAGAGAGAGAGAGAGAGAGAGAGATAGAGAGAGAGAGAGAGAATGAAGATAAGTTAACTAGTTTCTCTTTTAATGTTGAGGAGAATTTTCAGTATTTGTGTGTATGTTTTAAAAACGCAATTTCTGAACGAATGAATATTATTCGAAAAGATCCTTTGCTTATTCATTTAATGCCATCATACACACACACAAAAGAAAAGATAGCATTTCGAACCAAAGGGAAATCTAATAATGACAGAATTGTTTGTGATTTTTCAAGTCAATTATATCAATAATTGTCTGCACGCTGTCTTAAAAAAAAATATTGAAGTAACTGGTACGTCCAGGGAGTAAAAATGATTGCTGTCCAAAGTGTACTAATTGAAAGCAAAATTAGATTGTCCCTTTTGTTAAGGAAAACATTATTATGAACGAATTTGACATTTCCAAAGCGCTCTCGACATCCCACATTCAGTTCAGGTGAAAAATAAACTGAATCCTTTCAGAATCTTTATTACAATATGTAATAAGCTCTTGAATGTGTAACTTTTCTAGGTGTTTGTAAAGCAAATTGCTCTCTCTCTCTCTCTCTCTCTCTCTCTCTCTCTCTCTCTCTCTCTCTCTCTCTCTCTCTCTCTCTCTCTCTCTCTCTCTCAAAAATGGAAATTTTCACTATTATGGGTTAATGGATTTCTACGTTTTTACCGAGCGATCTTTTAGTAAAAAGCCACCATCGGAAACATGCAACAAAAGCAGTTCGTATCATAAGCAGTGGGGCTTTGTGATGTATTCATAAATTGAAAGGAAATGATAAATTTCCAGGCACTGGAAAGGAAGCCCAGTAATGAGGACTTTTTTAAGAAAAAACTTGTGGATATCGGATGCTAATCTATAGAGTAAAAATTATTTTTCACATCCAGTTTACTCTGAATTCAGATTAAGTCGATTTTTTACGTATTTAGGTTAAATCTCTGTATCGTCGAGGTTTTCGTACATCCTAAAAAGCTCCGATGACGTCAGACATTCTTTACAGAACGAATTGGAATTAAACTGAATACCTTCCAGGGATTGGTGAAGAAGCGATGATGATTCGACGAGGAGTCGAATCATCATCAGTTTAGCAGTATTATTTATATTTCTCTCTATCTATCCACCTATCTGCACAGAAACCCTGCTATGTAACCACCCCAGTTCTCATTTTCACCTTACCTAGCAAAATTAATATTATTATTATTTATTATTATTACTTCAGTAGATGAAACCTATTCACATGGAACAAACACGCAGGGGCCACTCCCACTGCAGACCCCACATTGCAGCAGTAACTGATCATGATACAGAGCTAGTGATTTTTCATCGCCCTGGGGGAGACGCAAACCCGCAACATCTGAGTGGCATACCGCGACACTAACTACTATACCAGCGGGCCAGCTGCATATGATCACTTTTGACTTTACTGAAAGTAATAATCAGAATTCACGATCATTTGTGTTTTGTATCAAGAGAGACATTAAAACACCTGTAACCCAGAGTGAAACATATTTAACCACTAAACCCCAGTGATGCTGCAATGAGTCATCCCGTCGTAATTCATCAAAATCTTTTGGTGAAATACTCGGGATATGCTGTAAACGAACGGCACGAGAAAGGCTGGAATTAGGTTAAAGGTATTAGCCAGGAAGTGATTACATTCTGCCACTGTGCCCAAGTGCTCAGAACGTTTCTTCAAATGACCTGCTTTGTATTGTTCCCTGGGCAAAGTGGGAAGTCTACAGACCGAAACAAAACCTTTTCACACAGGCCTCTAATTACTGTCCGCTCTTTGCTCATTAACGAGCCCCATACCGTTGTATCTTTATGTGAATTATTTATTTACCTTTTTATAAGCAGATACGAAACAAAGCTTTCGCTTCTGAAAATTTGAATGATAAGTTTCAAAAACGCTCAATCACTCGCAGGGGAAAATCTGGTTTTTCTTCACGAGAGAATGAGCATCTCCAGGCTATAACAGGAATCTTGTTATAAAAAAAAAAAAATAAAATAACTTTAGAGCTCCTTACTATTCAAAAAAATATTGAATTTTCTCTCTTGGTGAAATTGAGAGAAACTTCCTGACCCTTAAGACAGTTACGGTACTTTACTGTGTATTTTAATAATGAAAGAAATTACGATGAAAATATTTCTAGGTTAAATTAGAAGGTTCAAGTCCAATAAAGAAAAAAACCAAGAAAATTCAATAGCAAACGGAGGTGAGTAATTATCTCCTGCATCTTAAGTGAACCCTTTGTACACGCACACAAACACACACACACACACACACACACACACACATACACACACATATATATATATATATATATATATATATATATATATATATATATATATATATATATATATATATATATATATATATATATATATATATATATGGTAAAAGTATGGTCAAGTTGTGTATAAATGCTTGGACAGATCCGCCATAAGATGTACTGAAAGGTATTATTCGTTAAATAATACCTTTGATGGAAACTTGGGCATTGTTGAAAATAATATTATAAGTGAAGAAATGTGTAAATGTGCAGGTATTTGTAATTTTAGAAATATAACTAGCCAGTTGAATTCTTCCCTAATTCAGTCATAATTTAGAACAAAATCACTCTTTAGCGGAAGACTCGAGGTTCCTTCCGCCGAGTAGGTCTCGAAGAATTGTAGAATTGACAAGGACCCAACAACCTGATTAAATAGTTCCTGTAATGATTGGTTGTGTATACGGTTTCCTGCCTTATTTTGTTTCTTGAGTTGCATATTATACTCCATTTTTGTGATCAAGTCCACAGCAGATGGGCGAAAGCTGTACAGTAAGCTCTGTACATATATATTTTTAATATACTATATTCTTAACAGGAATTTCATTGTAGACTTTACCTTGAATTTATGTTAAGTACTACATAATACGTTTATATTTCATATATATGTTTATATATATATATATATATATATATATATATATATATATATATATATATATATATATATATATATATATATATATATATCACATATTACCACAGGTGAAAAATAAGAAACGGGGTGTAGGTCCTGACCGGTTTCAAAAAAAAACTTTATTTCCAAGCCATTGACGAAGTTGACTGATACAGAGTGTGAGAAGTCACAAATATATATACTACAAGAACAGTACTGACGAACATACACAACCGTTGAGACTCCATATCCCCACTCAGGCCGGTGTCGAGGTAGGAGTGGCCTTTAAAACTCATTTGGCTAAAAATCACAATAGACTCTCAGGGACATTGCTGATAAACAGACCATACCCCACCTCAGATCCACACCTGACAGGTGTCATGGAGTACGGAGTTTGGAAACTCATTAACATTACTACCCTCTACTGTGTTTACAAATATGATAATTATTTTCATACATCTCTACCGCCTACCTTAAAGTTTAAACAATTTACAAATTTCATTTTGATATTAAAGGATCAAGTTTATACATCCCTTGATCGATATTCATATTATGGTTGTAGCTTTCTTTTATAAAGCTAGATTCAATGATGTTCCTTTCCAGTGCATTATTAGAATATACAATCCTTTTGCCCTTCCAGTTGATAGCATGATTGTTCTCACTAACATGTACATATATACCACTGTTCCCTTGTGCATATCTCACACATTTCTTATGTTGTTCAATTCTGGAAAGGAACATCATTGAATCTAGCTTTATAAAAGAAAGTTACAACCATAATATGAATATCAGTCAAGGGATGTATAAACTTGATCCTTTAATATCAAAAGAAATTTGTAAATTGTTTAAACTTTAAGGTAGGCAGTAGAGATGTATGAAAATAGAGAGATTAGCCTAGGACTAAAGGACGTCGCTGCTGAACTTAGTTTATTACAAACGAAAAATACTTTGATACACATTGCGTGTTATTATTTTCACTATGACATATAACGGACGTTAGTGTACAACAGGAATTACTGAAAGGAATTAGCAACGCCCCCTCGGTCCCTAGCTGCACCCGCTTTTTAGCCTTTTACTGTACTTCGATTCCTGCTTTTTCATCTTCCATTTTGAGCTTGGCTTTATAGCCTAAATTTCACCACTCATCAGTTCATGTACAGTAAGGTATACAGTCACTGGAGTTGCCTTCTTACATTTAAAGTGCTGAAGTAACTTTTGACAACTCACATCTCACGTTTTTCCATAGACCTCATTTTCCAAAACGCGTAGAAGTTAAATTTTTTATAAAAGTTTGGCTGTGGGTTATTCCGTGAGATTTCTCTTTGGGATTCCCACCTGCAGCCATGATACCTTTGCGGGAGGAGCAACCAAGCGTGAATGGAAGGGTTGGGCTTCGTGTATCATCCATTGGTCTGTTATGTTGAAGTATATGACAGGCTCATGTACTGAGGAAAATTTTGATTTTGAGTTTTTTCCTTGATTGTTTACCTTTGAAGGACCCTTCATGGATGCGCTGAAGTTTAGCGAATGAGATTTATTTTTGTCGAAAACTGCCAAGATCTTTCCGGCAACAAACTAATACTGAACGAGAAGGTGCTATTTTTGCTTCATGTCTCATGAATTTACGAAAGATGCGATCATTCAACGGAAACGATTATTTTCTTAACTCGGATACCAAGAGAAACAAATATGGAATGAAGGAATACTATTTTTCTTCAATATTTTCAGGCTTTGCGAAGGTTAACGTGACTTATACATATTAATTTTGCAAAATTTTTATGCTCTTCGTTATTTTCTAGCAGATTCGGATATCCGGGTTGCAAGAAAGTAATATTAAAGAATCAGCTGCTGTCATTTTCTTCGGAGTATTTGATGCATTGGCGTCCCCTGTGACGTGAACCTCATTTCTTTCTGAAGCTTCCAGGAACTATTTTAGGTTTTCCAATCTCTTATTCTTTTACGCCCACTCGCGAGAGCGCGTACTCGGAATGTCCCAAAGGAATCTGCTTACTCAAAGCTTTTCGTATCTCTTCCAAGCATTTGCATACTTAGGGCGTCTGTATGCGATTGTATTGACAACGTAGGGCCACGTATTGACACAGGATAATGACTAATCAGGTCGCAGAGTCACTAGAACTCCAGGCCGATTGCAATGTGGATTCTCTAATGGCAATGAAATTCATATTTTCATTGATTCTGGTAGCTCAGTTAACTTAGTAAATGCTGACCACCTGAGGCTTCTAGAGTGCAAATTAGTCCTTCTAGTGAGACAGTGTGATGCATGTTGAGGAAACTGAATATTTTAGGTTCGTCATTTCTACGCTTTGTATCGGCGGAAAGACAATAGTAGAATCATTTTTGGTCATAGAAGGATTAGTCTTAGGTGAAATGGTTTGCTAGACACTTTCCAACGGGCGCGTATATAACATCAACATTCTACGGGAGTTCAGGGAATTACAATAGGTGAGTCGGGTTGTTTTGTTCCATATATACACAGGAAAAAACTTCAGAGAAACCTAAGACAGTCGGAGACATGTGTAATACAGTCATTAGAGAGGAAGATATTCGCAAAGATCTTTCAAAGGATTTTGTTGAAGATACTGAATTGCAACCGCGAGTTCCTACATTGCAAAGTGTCGCTGAAAGAGAAAAGTTTTCTCAAGTGTGCTGTTGAGGAACCTAGAAATTGAAAGACGCTAATAGAGTATCAAACGTCAGTGAATGAAATTTCAGTCGCAGGCGTGACTTCAGTAGAATTAGTTAGCTATCAAGACTCAGTGAAAAAATATCACAAGGGTACTTATGTAATTGATTTGGAAGAGTTTAATGAAGAGATAAATGGTAGCTTTGTGGAGACGGAATATGTTTCCTAACGAGAGCAACAGTTCTGAAGTCAGAATTTACATGAACATTTACTAAAGTTGATTATCCTGAGTATTCAGATAAAGTAGAGAAAGTGTTGAAAGAATATCTAGATATCATTGCTTTGAAGGGATAAATTAGGAGTTATGATGTTTTAGAACATTCAATCCGCTCAGAAAAAGGGTACAAATCCCATATATATTCCAGCATATCGGGAATTCCTTTTAAGATCAGGAAGAAGTAGAAAAAGAAGTTTCAGGAAGTGGGAGCCGGAAGGGCATTATTAGACTGTCCAATTCTCCGCTTAATTTTCCCTTTGCTTGCAGTTCCTAAGAAAGATCGTAGTACTGTATTTGTGTAGATTGTAAATTGAATGAAAACATGCCCAGATAGATATCCTGTAGCTTGTTTGCCTGATTTGTTTGTTGAGATCGGTAAGTTAGTATTCATCCATAGATCTTATGCAAAGGGTTTTTACAAGTTCCTCTTTGTGAGAGTAGCCGTAAATATACAGCATTTTCGGTACCAAAGGGACACATGAGTTTAATTAGGATGCCTTTGATTACAAGGGTCCCAATAACATTTACTAGACTGTCATACAGTACTTCATGCATTTGTTAGGAAGTCGGTGTTTGTGTATTATGGATGATAGTCTCATATGCACAGATACAATTGAAGAACATCTAAAGGTGTTAAAGAAGTCCTGCTGCATTACGGTTCGCTGGGTTAAAGGTCAAATTGGCTAAATGTGAGTTTCTTGAAGAGAAAAATTGTCTATTTAGTACATGTTATCTCTAAAGAGGGAGTTAGGAGTGAATGATGAGAAAGCTAAAGCCATTGTGAATTCTTCCAGTTCCCAAAACCAGGAAACAGATCTGTCTGCTCCTAGGTGATGTCGGGTTTCGCCGCTTTGTGCGGAATTTTTCTACAATAGCGCCCCATTGACAGATTTGTTACGAAGACGTTAAGTTTGTTTGGGGTGATAGTCAACAATTAGCTTTTGAGAAGCTTAAGAACGCTTTGGTGAACCCACCAGTTTTGAAGTTTCCAGATTTTAGTCAACCGTTCACCTTAGTGACTGACGCGAGTCAGGAAGGTATAGGTGTGTTTGATGCAGAAATTCTGAGGAAATTCCAATTGCTTTTTGTAGCAGAAAGTTCAAAACGCGTGGTAGTAACGAAAGGTTGATGTCAGTTAGACAAGGAGGCTTTGCAGTCGTCTCTAGCCTTGTTCATTTTTTAAGATGTTGTTGTTGGGAAATAAAGTTGAGATTTTTACATCATCAACCGTTGTTAGAGCTTTTAATAAGCCAAATTTGTCGCCCAAGACTAACGTTGGTTCCTAACATTGAGATTTTGATGCAAACCTCAAATACATTGAAGGTGAAGGTAATGAAGTTGCAGATGCATTGAGTGATATTTCTTCCGGTCGAGGATGGTGAAATACACAATCGAATCCTGTGTGGGAGAAGAGAGGCCATTTGGTGTCTAATGTCTCTGATATTAGCAGTTCTGAGAGATCGTATGTAGAGGATATACACCTTACAGTGCATACTTGAAATAGTGAGTCGGCAGTCTCGGAGAGATTGTTAACTGTGATAGTGAGAGTAACGCAGTGTGTTATATTACGGGTGAAAATGTCATTTGGCCAGGCTTGCTGGAACAAAAGCAAGATGAAGATAAATTGTTGTCAGATGCTAAGGTATTTTCGAGAGTTTCACCGAAGAAAGGGTATAAGTTGCCTTTTCTGGTCTAGAGTTGGAGAATACCACAGAGAAAAGGTATAACTTGCGAAGTACTTCGAAGCATGGGTGAGATTACACAAATCAATGTTGCAGAGTCTAGTACCGCAAGTTCTAGACATTGTACATTGTAAATTTGGTTCTCTCATTTGGTGTAGACAAGACGTATGAAAACGTCAGGTCAAAGTTCTGAAAAATATGTTTTCCGCAGTAGAAGCTTTGTGAAGAAGTGCGCTTATTTGCAATGCGACAAGCCAGCGACTTACAGTGTTTGGGTTCATATCCCATACCACATAGCTGTTTCCAGAGAGTGCATATGGATATTCTGGGTAACTTCTCAGAGTCCGCTATGGTTATAGACATTTATTAGTAGTTGTTGATGAGTTGATCGCTTTGTCGAGATTTTCCACTGAAACACAAATCAGCTGAGGAAGACCGTTTTTTAAGGATAATTTGTCGATATGTGAGGCACCCAGAACAAACTGATCACACAATGGTAGGGAGTTTATTAATAACACTTAGACGGTCTTGCTAATTTGTTGGGGATACAGTATCTATAATCTCCGTGATAGACCTGGAAGCTAATGGCAGTGAGAGGGCTGGACCGAAAGTAATCGGGCTTTGCGCATGACGGTGGAGGTTCCGAGCACACATTGGGACAGATTCAGATGAAGTGCATATAGCATCAATACTATGATGAATGACACAATTAAGATATTTCCAGCAGAAGCTTTGTATGGATGCCAAGTTGAAAGGACCTTTTGATTTGTTACCAGAGTGTGTTCAGGTGATGTTACGGTCACTTCATTGATAAATATGAGAGAAAGATTTGCACGATTGCAAAGAACTTGAACTAGTTCGCGGCAATGGTAGAGAAAAGTAACGAATCGAGGGGAATAGTTTTTCGATGGGTGATAGAGTGTTTGTTAAAGTGAATGTTCGAATGATCTGAATTATAAATTAAGTCCGAAGTTCCACGGACCTTTGAGATTGTAGAGATCAAAAAGAGGGAATAGATTTTGTAAAGCTGTAAAGATGTAAACATCGGAGTGACGAAATTGACCATATTTCGAAGTTGAAGAAAGTTGGGATGGGGTCGGAACATTTGTATATAGTCATGTAATGGAACGTTTGTATATAGTTATGAGGGATAAATGGGTTGATGTTTGTATATATATGATATTTTTTTTATTTTTTTGGTCTCTTGTTCGTTTTGGATGTTGGTGTTCTAATCATTTGTTTTCGAAACGATTTTGTAGTTGAGACATGGGCTAATCCTCACACGAGATTTGACCCGTGTGTTAGTGTACAGGTGTTAAGTGATGTGTTTCATCATCTGACGAATATCTGTGTTGTTTAGGATTTTTTTGGGGAGGTACTTTAGTATGTCGGACCGGAACAAGTCTGATTTTTTTTCGGGTTGGGAGATCGTATTTGAGTAAGTGATTTTTTCCAGTTTCTTTTTAAATTAAGGGAGCTGTATTGTGAGAAGAGTAGTTGTTATGATCGAGCTCATTGCTATTACGCCACCAACTATTTGTTGAGAGTTAGTCAGGTGTTGCGAAATATTTGCTAACTGAGTAGAACTTTCATGTCTTCATGAGATATGATACCTTTTTAGTGTTTGATAGATTCTCAAGTATTTTTTTTTTTGTTGGATAGAATTTTTTTTGTGAGTGAGTTCCGTAGAGTTGTGTTGTGCTTAGTAGTGAGTTGATTGTGATTATTCTGAGATACACACTTGGAATTAGTTCACATTGTGAGTGTTTGACTTTTGCATTAGTGGTTTTGTTTGGTTCAGTAACATGAAACCTTTTTGTTATTAGACCTTTTCTTGTATTTTTTGGAGACTCAGCAGGACATGGGATAGATTAGAAACTATGTTCATTTTGGGAGATCAATGCTGCTGTCTGGAGTTGATTATAAGACGAGTTGCTTTAGTTAGAGAGAAGTGTGTGTGTGACAGCAGTGCTTCCAGCCATGAAGTTGTGTCTGTGGGTGGTTGTGAGTTATCGTTAGTTCATGGACAGACTCCGACAGAATGTGACTTTAGACAGTTCCTGCGAGATTACCACATTGAGTCCACCAGTACTCTTCCTGCCGTGTTTTTGCAAGGAGTATGCAGTTACAAGGATGTGCCAGAACAACAAGTCGACGACATTCGTTCTTCAAGAGTCCAAACTGTTTGATCCATCCTGCAGAATCCTGTCTACGGAATTTCTCGTACTTAGCCGTGCTGTATTCAACAGTTCTGAGAAGATAATTATGCGTCATACGCATAACGAGCATTTGGTAGTGGAGGTATCACAACCAAGGTGCCAATGACGGTTCCACCGTTGGAAGACATTGACGCCCGATGTTCCAGTATCAGGAATATATTATGCCGACAATTTTAATTGTCTTGGTTAGCTATTTTACTAATAATTCTTGTTGTGGGAGTAGTAAAGTTCATTCGTGTTTGTGATTACATGTAAAGGCTCTAAGAACTCAACCCCAGTGACTTGGCAAGGCCATGAGCAGTCCTGAAGCTGCAGCAGTAGACATTGCTAATTGAGCATAAGTCATCTACAGGTTTATACATATGCTTTTGTTTTGGTTTGTCGTTAAGGAGAGCGAGACGCTTCTATGTGGTGCTGTTTCATTTCAGAAAATATGGCTGCTAATTTTAAAGGATGCATTTATAGCTTCAATGCTTTAAGATGATGGAAGAATTTATGGAGTCAGATGGAACTAGGTCGAGAGACTCGAGGTAAAATCTTTGTGTTCAACAAATAGTTTGATTCTCAGCACATTGTCAGTCAGGTGATCTTCCTCAAGTGTTATGTATATTCGTGAGTACGCTAATTTGATCTAGATTATGCCAAAATCTGCTCCTAAAAAGTGAGTTTGATCGTTCATTAACGTGATAGAACTGCAGTTGTCTAGACGTAGCTTCTGGAGAGATCCAGGCTTTGAATCGCAGATAAGGTAGAGTTTGGACTTGTTTTTGCGGGGAGGAAATTGAACTTGTGATTTTACTATAATCATTATGAACTTTTGAACTGGTGTGGGAGATTTAATATGAACATTCATACTTCTTTATTGCACTTTGTCATGTTACGCTTTAAGCATATCTTATTATGTATTTTACACTTCTTCCATTATTGTGTTTTTGTATTTCATATATTTTTGGGAGTTTTCTATTATAAGTTTAATTTTCCGACAGATGTCGGACAGAGTGGATAGTGGACTGTTTGGAATAACATGTGGTAGACTGTTTTTTTTGACATGACTAGTTATTGGGATTTGGGGAGTATGTGAGTTTGATATTTTCTGTGCTGGTTAGCCAGTGAGACTTCTTTAATCAGAAGTGATTTGCAGTTCAGAGTTTAGTTATCTAACTCCGGATATTTCATTTATTATGCATTTTAATCTTGCTTTGTTTTATCTTATTTCTTGTTGGGTTATTTTGAATAATAAACCTATTTTTGTAGAAACTATTATGCTTTTTAAATGGTCCATTTAATTGATTTGGTGAGAATGAGTATGATTCGGTGGGTGAAATCAGAAAGCTTAAGGAGAGAGAGAGAGAGAGGCGATACATGGTGAGCGAGAAAGGGAGAGAGAGAGGGGAGAAAAATGGATGTAAGTGTTATCGTGAGCTTAACTTTCACGCTCCGTTTCATGAATAAAGATCGTTGGAGCATCGCTACGTACACTTTCAAAAGTGTTAATTCTGTCCTGGTTATTATATATATATATATATATATATATATATATATATATAAATATAAGGTAAAGTATGGTCAAGTTGTGTATAAATGCTTGGACAGACCCACCATAAGATGTAGTGAAGGCGGCCTCATTTCGTTAAATAATACCTTTGATGGAAACTTGGGCATTGTTGAAAATAATATTGTAAGTAAAGAAATTTATAAAAATGTGCGATTATTCGTAATTTTAGAAATATCAGTCAGTTGAATTCTTCCTAATTCAAAGTCATAATTTAGGAACAAAATCACTTTGTTGGCTCTTCAGCGTAAGACTCTAGGTTCCTTCCGCCAAGAAGGCCTCGAAGAATTCTAGAATTGACTTAAGGGCCCAACAGCCTGATTAAATAGTTTTACTTTCTGTAATGATTGTTTGTATATATGGTTTCCTGCCTAATTTTGTTTCTTGAGTTGTGTATTATACTTCATTTTAGTGATCAAGTCCAGCAGATGGACGAGCCACAGTAACAAGCTGTGTACATATATATTTTTAATATACTATGTTCTGTAACACGAATTTCCTGCTGTGACTTTACTTACATATATGTTAAGTACTACATAGTATTAATGATATTTATATAAATATTATATATATATTTTATATAATATATATATATATATTTTTACGTTTTTCCGTGGTTTTAGTTTGAAATACAGATTTCTGTGAGACAGGTAGCAACAATTTATAGGTAATTTAGCCTGTGATTCTGACTGTGGGTACGGGAAAACAAAAAAGAGGAAAAACAAAGGAGAATTTCATATGAGCATAGGGCTCTGGTTATCGAGGGAAATATTATGCAAATCACGGGCACATTTAAAGGAGTGTATTTACAATGACATTAGTATCGAAAGAGGAACTCAGTAGATTGAATGAAACTGGGGAATTCTAGACAGTCCGAGAAGTCACTAAGGGTCCTCTGAAATGAGAGATATGTACATTATACGCTCAGTAATGAATAGACAAAGAAATGATGAATTGAAGCTGCACTGAGGGTGCCAAAGGAAGATTCTAATACTGCCGGCTGCAAGAGGCACATTTATATTAGACAAGGGGGTGATTTCTGGCTTTCTCTGTAAGCAAATATTTCGGTGACAAAAGCGTGACTGAAATGGGGCTCCTTCCAGGCACTTTACCTTAGCAGATTTTCCGAGGGCGTAGAAGGCGCAACTGTGGACGACTTGGTGATTTCCGAGGACGAGTTTCTTCCACGTGGTGAGATGCAAGGGCTTCCGTGAAGGGGGCGATGGGGACCTTCGAACTCCAAGCACGGCGTGGCTCGAGGCAGGCCAACGGAGCGAACACTTGGAATACGGCCGAAGGGCACGCAGGAAAGTATACTTGGAAAGGGCCACGTGGTTAGGATGCAGCATCGATGGGGCCAGGTGTTGAGGACGTCTTCGTCCTCCCAGCCCAAGGTGCGGTGTGTCGAGACCCTGGTGGGCTTTTTTTTATCCTCCTATGGGGCAGGGGTGCGCCAACACAGATGCTTTGACTCATTGCACTTGCTGCCCGCAGGGGAGGTTTTGGCCTGTAGGAGAAACACCTAAGCCAGATTACTTTTGCCTCGAAGGAAAGATCTTTATCAAAAATGGGAGCGCTTTTAATCTTTTAACCCTTGTTTTTGGGTCGATAGACAGATGGTCTATCGATCAGGCCGGCTGGCAGTAAATGAACAACCAACAAACAACAGAGGGGGAGGTAATTTGGTTAGCGAATTCTTGCTAATCATACATTCTCCCCATACAAGATGATACATACTCTCCTTCGGGTGTACATCGATATTCAAGAATGAGTGCGCGTTTTAATGCTACTCTACATTCTGCCTTGCAATGAATCTTTATCTAAGGGTTTTATGAAGCTGTGACATTACTTAATAATACATTGGGACAATTTCGTTAACAGAACGCAAAAGTGATTTAACACTTGCAAAAGAATAATTACTTTAGATTTGGTTACCCACTGCAACTTTATAATGTGACTTAACAATTGTGAATTATAGGCCACGTGATATGAGGCGGCCAACAAATGAAAAGAAAGGTTATTGTTCAAGAATTAAATACACGGTTACTTAATTTTAGATAAAATGCATGCGGTTAGTACAATCTGCCTTGAACGCTGAGGCTGTGTAAATGAAAAACAGCGCTTATTTTGTAAATGACATCCCCTTACGCGATATCGTAATGACTATACATATTCGCATTGATAATTTATCTTCGTTTAACGTACTTTTGTTTAGCCGCCCCACACAGATTTTGATAGCTATGACAGAGTATTCGAAGGTAGGTTTAATTACTAACCTTAAACTACGCTAATTTTATACGCCCACTGCCTACTCAATGTTATGACGGGCGAGCAGACAAAAGATGTGGGGTGGTGACAAACAGCAATCTTGGAAGGAATGGAAGGGGATAAGGGATAATAATAACAAAAGGAAAATTACCAAGACGTTACGAATGGAACTTGACCGTGATATGAAAGGCGGACACGCCTCTCAGAGCTTTAAAAAGGGGCATTTAAATCAAGGGGCAAGAGTTTATGATCATGATTCATTAAAATAAAGATAACTAAATGACTAAAAGAAAGTAAATGATATTGGCAGAAGAGCTAAGGGAAAAGAGTGAGGGTTTTATTGTGTTAGGCGGGAATTTATTGTCCTTTGGCTCTATAAATTGGCAGCCCGGACTATCACTTCAGTCCCAGGGCGAAAAAGTGCACCGAAGGGGCGCGACTCTTCAGGAGGCTGACACGCACGCCCGTGCCAAGGTATGGGCGAAGGGCGTGGCCACCTCTCACTCTGTTATTCTTAATGATTTATACATTGTGGGGAATGGTATCCCGGATTTAATTTCCTTGTGGTGATAATTTAAGCGGGAAGATTAATAGAAGGTGATAAGAGATAGAAGTTCCTGGAGGAACGAGGAAGATAGAGGAGGGTCTGACGTCCTTCTGGATTAAGGGTGCCAAGACCTCGAAGGATGAAATGGTGGCACAGGTGCCGGGGAGCTCTGGAGCCCTTGTAAACTACCTGGAAATCCCACGCCCGTGGTAATTTGGCCTCGAGCCTTTTTTAATGGGGCCAGTCGTCGGCCGGGAAGCGGAGGGTTCAGTGGCTGCACGGAGTACCACCTGGGCCTGCTGGGATGCGACAGCTGACGAGGAGTGTTCCGCATGGTTCTACCATGATCCGTCGCGCTCTTGTAGTTCATCGCCAAGTGAGATATGGCAGAATCCTGACTTGCAATTGCGCCGGGCGACGGACTGAGGCAGAGAGGAGACGGTCGGGGTGGCGTGGAGCGGCTCGCAGGTATCGGCGACCAGCTCAGGCACGGTTGCGGAACGCCGTACCTGCAGGTGAGTCTGCTGTGGTGGTCGGGAGGAACTGTCTTCTCTGACCGATCGTAGCGGTGCCAACGGCCGGGGAAGAGAGGTCCTGAGTTGGATCCCGTGAATGGAGATCGGCGTAGCGCCTGGCGCTGGCACTAGGCAGAGTCAGCGCTATCAGAGGTTTCTTGGGCCTGCCGGTCAGACGACGAGCTTACCTGCTCGCATGCAAGTGGCACCGTAGAATTTGGCATCTCCTGAAGGGAGATCTGATTGGGGCCCTGGCACTGGCACTGAGGCAGGGCCGGGCACTGGAATTAGATCGGGAACCGATCGAGGGGGCCACTGTACATTGTACTCAGGTGGCACTGGTGGGGACTGCACGTCCTCCTGGTACCCAGGCGCCGTCTTGACTGAGGAGAAGCGGGGAGGATTACTCGCGCCATGAATGATTCGGGAATGGGGACCCTAGATTGTCGTGATTTCGATGGGGACTGAAAGTCCTGTCCCAGGATGATGTCATAGCCTCCGGGGAGATGGCTTGCTACTGCAAGATTGCAAATTTTGGATTGGTGAGGTCTTGTGACTCTCAATTGGACTGTAGGGAGTATCATTTTAAATTGATTTATTCCCCTCGATCGCGGACGAAGCCGCCTATTGACGATAGCCCGAAACTCTGTCCCTTCTCGATGAGGGAGATTTGTGCCTGAAACTCTCAAAGCAGTGACTCGGCCGCTGGGCTCGCCACTGCGTGGAGGCCACGATACAGCCCTTCGGCGGAGGCCTAATGACTTGGGATCTGTGATCGCCAAGGCGACGGTGGGTAGTTGATTTGTTATTGCAAGGGCATTTTGCCCATGCGAGAATGGCCATAAACCCGTACTGCAAAAGGTCTGGCTGTCTTTCCGCTGCCCCTGTGGAGGGCGAGGCGGTTATTTTGTCGGTTTTCCGGGAGAGAGTACGGTTTCTTGTTCCGGCACTGTTCGGAGGAATGCCCGCTTTCTTGCAATAATGGTGTTAGGGTTTGCCCGAGTTCCCATTTTGTGGGGAATTTGAACTCAGGAGGGACGTGGGATTTATCTTCATCCCATGGATCCTCCTTCTTGACGGTGGTGAGTTTCCTACATGCTCAGTTATTCGCAACACTCGTGAGTGTTGCTGGGCTTTCACTATAAGGAGTGGCGTAGGCAGGGGGCGAAGAAAATGCTCGAATTTAAACCGCTTGAGTACTCCGGCGGTGTTAGTGGTTCTTCCGAATCGAGCCATTTTGTCAGCGCCCGTCCGAATGGCACGCCTAATCGACCAAGTCTGGCCTGCTTCTGGGCCGTTTCTTCAACGCCTCTCCACCGCTGGGTAATTCGTGACGCCTTTCAGAATTGCTTGGCGATGGCTTCCAGTTTCCCCGGACAGCCATGGAAGGGCGTGGTAGGCAACGAGGGCCTTCTGCCCAGGAATTTAGTGAGAACAAGGAGAGTTCGCGGGAGATCGGCACTCCAGGACTCTGGCCCTTTCAAGCCATACTTCAGGCTGACTCGCCCATTCTGGCATGAACGAGTGAGCTTCTGGCTGAGGGCACCCATTCACGCAGGGGGCGGGGGGGTGGCGTGCTGTCGCTCTAGCACCTGGAGCCTGCGGGCGCGTTTCTCTCTCTCTCCTGCTCTGGGCAATTCTGTCTCTCTCTCTCCTCAATGCTCTTCTTGCTCTCCGCCTGGGCATCGCTCCACTGGCTTGAACCCATGCTCCCAGATCTGCCCTCGATAGTCCCATGTCCTTCTAGCGACATGTAGAATTTGAAACTTCGTTTTGTTGCCTCGTATTAGCCATCTTGGAATAATGGGTAGCAGGATATGTCTGAAAAGACTTTTGTTAAAATTGAATGTGTCTTGAAAGACGGGTTGTTCTTACTAACGAAGTTCAATATGCGCTCGAAGACGAGTTGGATTTTGTCACGCTCGGACTTCACGGCTGTAGCGCGAAGTTAAGGAGTTGTTCTAACGAACTAGGAATGATCGGGTCCTGTAAGGGCTTAGATGTGTGTGAACTACACTATATAATGTCTCAAAAGTACTTAATTTTGGGTTCCTCAAGAGGAATGAGAAATTCACACGTATGACGTGAATTTTGTATGAGTCTCTGAGACTGGAATTTGGAGAAATTCTCACACGGCGATTTAGAATTTAGGAGTCCCTGAGGACTGGAGTTTGGAGAATTCTCGCCACGCACGACGAGAATTTTAGGAGTCTCTGAGACTGGAATTTGGAGAAATTCACACGCGCGCACGAGAATTTTAGGAGTCTCTGAGGATTGAATTTGGAGAAATTCCTCATTACTACGACGAATTTTAGGAGTCTCTGAGGACTGGAATTTGGGAGAAATTCTGCCACGCAAGACGAGAATTTTAGGAGTCTCTGAGACTGAAATTTGGAGAAATCCACACGCATGACGTAGAATTTAGGAGTCACTTAGACTTGAATTTGTGGAATTTGGAGGAATTTTCACGTACGACGTAGAATTTTAGAGTCACGACTTGAATTACGACCATTCCTTTAGACTTAGAAATGCTAACGGGAAACCTAAAGAGAAATGAATGGGAAAAAAAAAAAAAAATACTACACGCTGGCATGTATGGGGTGGGTGCAGGTCGTTGGGCCAACACGGGAGGTGCTTTGAATCTCTGGGGTGAATGAACCTGATATTTATATAAATACCTGGGGATTCCGGAGAATTTCTCAGTCGTCTGAGAGGATAACAGTACAACGCCTAGTAATTTTCTCCTATAAGCGGAGTTTAAATTTCGCTTCCTAACACCTAACTCGAATTCCTAACTACACTGAGAGACCATAGCAATGCAAGCTGACTTCGCTCGTGTCCCACGCGGGAATCTTATTCATACTTCTAATAACAGTTCGCTAATTCGAAATGCGAAGTAAAGTTATCACAGAGGAATTTTTCGCAATTATTCCTCGAAGCAAGGATATGGCAAAGATTTTAACACAGGAATTTTCGACTATTCTGGGCTAAAAGATATGGCAAAGATTTTAACACAGAGGAATTTCAAGACTATTCCTCGGCAAAGGATGGTTAGCACTGGTTATTTCCTAACTACCTATCCTAGCATGCATTAACGAATCTAATACGGCGGTTCTTTCCCAGTGATTACGTGTCCTCCTATTTCTAATTCCTAGGAACAGTCAATGATTGTAAAAAGGTTTTGCTAAGATTAACACATTACTTACGTGGAATTTTCTGGATCTGTGTGCTGGTTTGCCAAAAGGTTCGTAATTGTTCGTACCCAGCTTAGCTTTTGCTAATAGCCGATCTGGCAAGTTGCAAATGCAATAAAGCAACACTAGGGAACTGCAACTGCAAACGAGATCTATGGCCAGGTCGCCATTTTTACGTTTTTCCGTGGTTTTAGTTTGAAATATACCTGTGAGACAGCAGGTAGCAACAATTTAGTAATTTAGCCTTGTGATTCTGACTGTGGGTACGGAAAACGTAAAAAGAGGAAACAAAGGAGAATTTCCATAAGCGCATAGGGCTCTGGTTACTGAGGGAAATATTACGTGAAACACGTACACATTTAAAGGAGTGTATTTACATAAATGACATTAGTACGGGAAAGAGGAACCAGTAGACGGAACGAAACTGGGGAATTCCTAGACACAGTCCGGCAAGCTTCCACGAAGGTCCCTCTGAAAATGAGAGATATGCACATTATACGCCAGCAATGAATAGACAAAGAATGATGAATCTGAAGCTGCACTGAGGGTGCCAAAGGAGTAATAAAGACTTAATACTGCCGATGCAAGAGGCACACGGACATTAGACAAGGGTGATTTCTGGCTTTCTCTGTAAGCAAATATTTCGAGACAAAAGCGTGACTGAAATGGGGCTCTTCCAGGGCACTTTACCTTAGCAGATTTTCCGAGGGCGTGTAGAAGGCGGTCCGTGGACGACTTGCGATTTCCGAGGACGAGTTTCTTCCACGTGGTGAGATGCAAGGGCTTCCGTAAAGGGGCAAGGCGATGGGGACTCCTCGAAACTCCAAGCAATGGCGTGTGGGCTCGAGGCAGGCCAACGGTGGAGCGAACACTTCGGGAATACGGCCGAAGGGCACGAGGAAAAGATACTTGGAGCGCCACGTGGTTAGATGCAAGGGCATCACGGGGCCAGGTGTTGAGGACGTCTTCACCCATATCCTCCAGCCCTGCAGGCCGAGACTCGTGGGCTTTGCCTTATCCTCCTATGGGGCAGGGGTGTCAACACAGATGCTTGACTCATTGCACCTGCTGCCCGTGAGGTTTTGGCTCAGAAACACCCAAGCCAGATTACTTTTGCCTCGAAGGAAAGATCTTTATAAAAAAATGGGAGCTGCTTTAATCTTTTTAACCTTTGTTTTTAAGTCGATAGACAGATGGTCTATCGATCGCCGGCTGGCAGTAAATGAACAACCAACAAAGGAGGGGGAGGTAATGCTAGAATTCCTAATCATAATATATATATATATATATATATATATATATATATATTAATGTGTGTGGCTTATTATCATATTTTTTATCGTAGGAAAGGATATTTCAAAAAAAAATTATTTTAAAAACTAACCAACTATGATGGCTCAAATCAAAGCTTGAAGACTATAATTCTGTTTAACCTGAGTGATTAAATGGTTAATAAAACCTAACGTTTAGTAATGGATTTAAAACTATTGTAATAATTTAGCTTTTTTACATACTGCTTCGGATTATACTCAGTCTGTTATTATTATTATCATCATCATTGTTTGAGTATCTACATGAGATATATGAAAGAATCCCAAATTCTTGTTAGAAAATAGAATTTAGGCCAGAGGTCAAGAGCTGGGACCTTCAAGGTCATTCAGCGCTTAAAAGGGAAGTTGAGAGAAAAGTTTCTGCGGTGTAACAGGAGGAAAACCACGCAGTTGCTCTATGAAACATTGTTACAAGAGGTTGGAAAGTAAGATGGAAGAAAGAATATTAATCAAGGTACAGTAAAAGGGGTGAAAGGGGTTGCAGAAGGGGCCGAAGGGACGCTGCAAAAAACCTTAAGTAATGCCTACAGTGCACCGCGCGTGAGGTGCACTGACGGCACTATTCCCCTAGGGGCAAACTCTTGTTGTTAAAAGGTTGTTCGGAATCCAGACTATTAAGTCGTTAATGGTTCGATAAATTCGTAGGTCCAGAGACTTCGTACATTCTTTTGGTCTCCATGTGCACTCTGTCAACTTCCGGTTATATTTGACTGTGTTTAACATAAGCTGTTTAGTTATCACTTTCCTCTTCATTTCTGTTATTTATTTGTTTTCTCTCCAATTTCTTCCACGTTTGAACATGCGAAAAGCTTATTTTTTTTTTAGCTTCATTCCATTTCATGATTTCGGCCTGTTTTAAAGACTTGGACATCACTCTCTCTCATTTCTGCAGTCACACTGTAATGGTATGCAGTCAATAAAACGAGTAGGACAAATCTGCATTCTTGGTTCTTTGTTTTGCCGTCACTGGAAGCAGCAAGCCTGTAACCTCTGCGTTTTCACTCTTTGGTTCAGATTTTAAGGCATTCTCTTATGTAGTTCACTGCACATTAAAAGTAAGTCTTCCAGTTCTAATTCATGGCTTTGTGAACAAATAATTCTCTTTGCAGTAAAGCATTTGAATAACGGATGTTGAAAGAACTTTTAATTCATATGTGTGGTTTATTGAGGACATTCCTGGGAGGGAAGTGTATTTTTACAAAGAATGAAAGGTTTCAGCAGTCTTCCTGCTTCCTCTTTGAAAATAACACTTCAAAGTCAGTGTCACGAACTGGAATTAAAATGATATTTATTATTATTGCGCCCATCCCATCAAATATGACAGCAATAAAAGTGTTTTGCGACAACAAATTCCAACCCCAGGGACGTGACGTACCAATCTGATGCTCGGACCAAGATGCACTCTGCACACCCACAGTACAGTGGCGAGAAAGATTGCCTCGGACTACAGGACGTCGTTGCTGAACTTAATTTATTGGCAAATGAAAAATACTTGATACACATTGCATGTCATTATTTTCATCGTGACATGTAACGGATTTAGTACAACAGGAATTGCTGAGAATTAGCAACGCCCTCGGTCCCTAGCTGCACACGCTTCTTAGCCTTTTACTGTACTTCGATTCCTGCTTTTTCATCTTCCATTTGAGCTTGGCTTTATAGCCTAAATTTCACAATTCATCAATTCATAGTTGCAAGGTATACAGTTACTGAGTTGCTCTTCTTACATTTAAAGTGCTGAAGTAACTTTGATAACTCACATCTCACGTATTTCCCCGGCCTCGCATTCCAAACGCGTCGAACTTTAAAAGTTTGGCTGTGTTCCGTGAGATTTCCCTTTGGGATCCCCACCTGCAGCCATGACACCTTTTCGGGAGGAGCAACCAAGCGTGAATGCAAGGGTTGGGCCTCGCGTATCATCCATTGGTCTGTTATGCTCATATACTGTTATGCTCATATACTGAGGAACAGTAATTTGATTTGAGTTTTTCCTTTGATTTCTGTTTCCCTTTGAAGGACCCTTCATGGATACGCTGAGGTTGAGCGAATGAGATTTATTTTTGTCGAACACTGCCAAGAACTTCCCGGCAACAAACTAATACTGAACGAGAAGGTGCTATTTTTGCTTCATGTCTCATGAATTTCCGAAAGATGCAATCATTCAACGGAAAGGATTATTTTCTTAAACTCCGATACCAAGAGAAACAAGTATGGAATGAAAGGAATTTTATTTTTTTTCAATATTTTCAGGCTTTGCGAAGGTTAACGTGACTTATACATATTAATTTTGCAAAATTTTTATGCTCTTTCGTTATTTTCAACAGATTCGGTTAAAGAAAGTACATTAAAGAATCAGCTTCCATCATTTTCTTGGGAGTATTTACTTACTGGCGTTCCTCAGACGAACCTCATTTCCTTCTGAAGTTTCCAGGAATTATTTTAGTTATTCCAATCTCTATTCTTTTACGCCTATCGCGAGAGTACGTGAGCGAATGTCCCAAAGGAATCTGCTACTCTAGGCTTCGTATCTCAGTATTTGCAGGTTTAGGCGTCTGTATGCGATTGTACTGACAACGAAATAGCCGCATTGGCAGAATTTCGCTGCTTTTTAGGGGAAGAAGAAACATAGCAGAGCAGGCGCGCACATAGTACAAGAGATCCAAACGTGGAACGCTTAATGAGTGCAATAAAATAATTCACTATGCAAACATGAATATCTTAAGTTCAACTATGAAAAAATACAGCACTAAAATGGAATTACCGCAGGTACCGAAATTGTTAAAAATGAGTAATCCCTAGAGGATAGCACGAAGTGCGCAACAATTAATTGCCAACAGGAGATGATCCTGACAGTAGCATACATTGAGCGCTCGGACAATACTTTACTTTGACTTGAGTATTTAATGCAATGAAATATGCGGAGACACTTTTGTATCCTGGCTTGCTCACTGAATAGTTGAATATGCAGGCAAAGCGTTTGTATATGGACTTGATTACCGAATGCAGTTAAATGTACAAACAAAATTCATGTGCCTTGATCTCAGTGCTGAAAGTTACTACAACCACGGACAAGAATAATTCAATTTGGCTGATTTAGCGAAAAGGAAGTTGCACACTGAACTTAGTATATTGTGTTTTATGCCCCTTAGTGATACCTTTTCAATCATATCGCTAAGGAGCAGTAATTATTAATAACACAAGTGTTAGCAACGGAGGAACTGGGATGCTGAGACTGATCACATCAGTTCTGTCTGTCACGTCACGTGCATATCACTAAGTACGGAACTTCATCTGTGGCACAACACACAAACAGTTCACTTAAGCAACAGTGGTGTAAAATGGGTCTTCCCGGACGGTACTGTCCTGGGGCTAGGGGGGGGGCGGCACTCTGGCATCTTTTGAGCAGGTCTGGTCTGGCATAATTCTAGATTTGCTAATCAGTTGGACTTTGATGTTGTTATTAGCGAATTCGCTTCTTACAACGCTCGTAGGGTTCCATTTTAAACCTGTTTGGTTGTTTTTTTTTTAGCTTTACAAAATAAAATAAATTATTGAGATTTTAAGGCTTAAAATGTGCGTTTAATTTTCACCACGTGAGTACTTTTACGCACGGGAATAGCGGCGACACTTTCAGATTCAGAGTCCGCCCAGGCGCCGCTAACGCTGGCGCCATCGCTTAATCGTAACAATTGCAGTATCTGTAACCGTGCAAGTAGTGGATCAGCGACAGGCGCTGTTGTCTTAGGTACTCACTGACTCATCCTCATAGCAGGAGGGTTAGTGCCGTCAGTGCACCTCACGGGGTGCACTGGGGCACATTAGTTGTGCTTTGCAGCTTCCCTTGGCCCCTAGCCGCAACCTTCTAGCCCCTTTTACTGTACCTCCATTCATATTATCTTCTTATCTTGCCATCCACCCTCCTAAATTGTTTCACAGTGCAGCTGCGAAGTTTTCCTGTTACACCTTTCAAAACCTCCTATTCTCAGCTCTTAACAACGCTGAATGACCTCATAGGTTCAGCGCTTGGTCATTGGCCTAAATTATCTTCCATTAATATCACAGGCTTACGAGTTAGCTCCAGCTCGTTTCTGTTCATCTACGAAGGTGCCCAACAGCTTGCTGTTGGTAGATAATATTTATAATATATAATAACAGTGTGTTGTAGCCGCTGCTAGTTCGGGAATGAGAAGCTTCCAGATTCAGTGTCTACGATGAACATTCAGTCAATTTCACTATCGGGAAAAGCTAACAGCTATCAGTCGGTTTCGTAATGGGATAAAACATATTTAATATAGTTTCAGCCATATCGAAAGGTAGTTATAAACAAACTACGAAATTATAATTAGTTAAATGTTTTCATTTCTTGCTCTTGGCTGCTAGCGCCCGCTTGAATGGCTCTGTTTATGTTTTCAAATTTTTCATCATTGTCTTGTTGCCTTTTATCTTGTGAAAGAAAAGTGCCGTGCTATTAACATAGGATTTAGTTAAGATCATTACATACACTACGCTACATACATATATGTATATACATATACAGCATAGTATAATATGCATATATTACTATTAAACTATCATCACACATATATGCATAGCATATATATATGAGTTGTTTATACACATGCATATATGTGTGTGTGTGTGTGTGTGTGTGTGTATGTATGTGTGTATTTCTCCATCTTTCCGAGCAATAGTCGAGTTGTTCGTCAGGCACTGTTCATTTTCATTTTATACAGTAAATCAGTTTTTCTGTCTGTATTTATTCATTATTGTTTTTTTGCTTGCATTTGCAAGTAGTACAGAAAATGTTTTAGCTTCAGTAGTTGTCAAACGTCGGCAACAATAAACTAAAAATCGCAATTACAAATTAGTTACAATAAAACATTCAGAATAAAAATGACTTAAAACCTTGGTTTCAATAAACAGTTTTGCTTTTCGTTTAGTACAAAGATTTTAGTCATTTTGTTCTGAATGTTTATTGTAATTTTATTTGTAATTCTGATTGCATTAGTTTATTGATTGCTGGCGTTCGTGTTTGACAACCTAGAAAATGGTCTATGAGAGAAAGCAATGTCAGCATTCATATGGTGTCGGATGCATGTGTATGTGTGTGTGTGTGTACACTCCACATACACTTAAATGCATCGCTGTTTTCAACCGGCATTCTACATACATATGACATATTCGAAAGAACACTGTGTGGGTACTGGGGGTGTGAAGGCAGACATGTAAAAATAGTGTTAATCTCAGCAATGCTGGCAGTCAGATCATTTCTGTCTCCGTTTCGCCTCACAGAGTTACTGGTGAAGGTGAAGGTGATATGTAAATGACCGAAAACGATATTGCAAAAACATGTTATAGAGGTTAGTCAGTGACACTTCCTAACACTCAGTTCTGATATGTTGAGAAGGGTGGGAAGAGCATATGCAAAACAATGAAAACACTGCTACATTTCTAATCCATGAGGCTGAGATGAATAGTGATGTTTCCTGGATGCTCTAAATTAAATGTTCAGTTTCGATAGGAATTTGGGTGACAAAGTGTGAAACATGTGTGCTGCAAAATGCTGGGCAATGTAACTGAAGCAACTATCTTAACAGGAAAGAGAAAAGAGAGAGAAACTGAGAGAGAGATTGTAGAGGGGGTGTTGGGAGGAGAGAGAGAGGGAGAGAAAGAGAGAGAGAGAGAGAGACAGGAGACAGACAGAGGAGAGAGAGAGAGTTTACCAGTTGCCATTCAGAGTTTTCCTGCAGCCAGGCTGGTCAGCTAGTATTATAACAAATTGCTGATATGCCTTTCTTCACTCAAGCTTGATTATTCATATATATATATATATATATATATGTGTGTGTATGTATATATATATATATATATGTCTGTATATATATATATATATATATATATGCCTGTATATATATATATATATATATATATATATGGTATACAGCACATAGTAATATATGTGCATACATACTACAAGGTGTTGTTATATATATATATATCGCTTCAAGTTCTATAGCCATGTTCTTGCCGATTAGTATGTACAGTTAGAATTGTATTTTCGTTTTCTTGTTTGTAATAGTGAACAGTTTTTTAGAAATTTCAGGTTACCTTCTGGCTTACAACCACAGTACACACACAATAATAATAATAATAATAATAATAATAATAATAATTGTTAAAAATCTAGCGGTTTAGTTGGCGAATTATAACCATATGTTGTCATATTGCGCCACACAGTTTTATAGGTTGCCGATAAAAACGAGAAGAAATCAGAAAATGGTGTTAATGCAAGCTATTTCATAGCACATTTATCGGTTCAGGTATGAACACGAAGATTTGTTAGTTTGCCGTCGTAGACACAATAGTACTTTGTGATAAAACACTATTTTCAGTAATCATCATCAGCAGAGCAACGGCTCCTCACACTATTGCTGAAAGGGTGGTTCAATCATCGTTACGTTAATGAGCATTTGCATGCCGTTGGTAAATCACGAGTTGTGATAATACTTGAAAATGCTGTTCACATTGTGAAAAAGAAAAGATAGCACGAGTAGAAATAATAGATAGTAATACCCGATAGCATTAACTGTTATCAAATAGTAGTCACTTTCACCACAGGCTTCTTGTCACTACAGCCAAGGCACAGCTGGCATACTGGCGCTGGTATCGCTCGTTGGAAGCCAATGTTAACAAATAGCAGGCAACAAAGAGGATGATTGTCTCTGCTTCAGTTTGTTACCAGTGTCTTTTTTACCATTTTATCCTTTCGTTTCTTATTGTTAATTTTCAATTTTTTTCGATGATGCTTTAAATTAGCTCTCTTTATGTTTGGTTATGACGCAATTTCAGCTTCACTTCACAGTCAGCTCGGTTGCCAGGAAGTTAGAGAGACTGAATGATTTTTAGATATTGCCAATATTGATTCGTCATATTATTGTGTTTATTTTCAATATAAACTCGAATAACGTCAGTCTGTTTTTCTTCCACAGAAAGAAGACGCACGAATGGAAAAACATCGGCATTCATGATGAACATTTGGCGTGAAAAAAATAATAAGTGATAGAAACATCACCATCATTGTGAGTCTTCTGTTGGGGAAGCTGCACAGCACTAGTAGATAACACAAGACAGGTTTCTTTGCTTAGAATTTGTTTTCAGATGATTTCCAATAGTAGAATGATATGACCGAAAGGAAGAAATGCTACTGTTCTACTTACAAATGCCATTTCTCCGTTGTGAAAGATTGTCATGAAGACCGAACAGGCGATCTTGTTATTTGCCATGCTGTCACAGAACGTTCAGCGCTCTGTCGGGAGCCGCAGTGACAGTCCAGTCAAAAAATGATTTGACTTTCGATAAACGTAACATTACAATACCTATTTCACCAGCGAGTCACAGTCAAATCACAGCTGAGACTAATTAGAGCAAACTGTGCATAGGTCGTTGTGAATAAGTGTCATCACAAAGAAATACTCACAGCACTGTCGGTAGATAAAGTATTTCGAAACCATTTTCAGACGTAGTAATGCGGTACGATCAATGACAGAAACACCGCCGCATATTGCATGCCGATTATTCTCGTAGCTCTTCCTCACGTAGAGGTTGCGTTTCAGAAATTTAATATACCAGGTATGAAGCACAACGCAGGGCGTAGTATACAGCATGAGCGAGCTGCTTACGACTGCGATCCAATGGAAACGAACAGATTCTCGACGGCCTGCAAACGTTGCCGCGAACCGACTGACCGAAACTAATGAAGTAGTCGTCCCGAGAACACAAAAGTAAATGAGCGAAATGATAACGCCAAACAGAAACGCCGAACAAAGCTCGAAGGATGAAGTTCTAGCTGATCTCGTCCAGCACCCGACTTGCCGACTATTCAGAATTCGTTAGTTAGTGTCCGCGCGTTATCCACCAGTTTCAAAAGGTTACATTGCACCAGTAACGATGGCTGGATCACCGGTCTTCCGTTCATCTGACCAGCGACCACCTTCGAAGGTCGTCTGTTTCGTCTCTCCTTCTTCGATTTTGTAGATTTTCTTTAGAGTTCGAGGCGTTGCGGTTTGGCGTTTTCTTTTATATTCACTTTACTTTCGAAAACAGCTTCATCGAGGTAAATCGGTGATTTATGAAGATAGTTTTGTGCCATCACATTGCAGTAGCAGCTGAGAATACTGTTAAAAGGTTTGTGCTTTACATAATGATTTCTCCCTCTCCCTCCCTCTCTCCTTCTCTCTCTCTCTGTTTGTGAGTTTTGTCATGCACATTACGCATTTCATTGCTTTCTCTCTCTCTCTTGCTTGTGAAAGTTGTCATGCAGACGAGATTCATTTGCTTCTCTTCTTCTCTCTCTCTTCTTCTTCTTCTCTCTCTGTCTTGAAGTATAAAGGCAGTGAGGGTGCAGAAGATCAGTGCAAATATCATAAAAGGAAAGGTCGATATCATGTAGCTTGAATAGTTGACGAACAAGGTCTTCGTGCGAATGGAAAGCGTATTGCACACACAGACAACAGCTTGATAACCGAAGGCAGACGGGGATTACATGGCCGTTCTAGACGACTCATACCTGTGAATCTCCTTCAGCAGACATTTGGAGAGACAATAAAACTCACTAGTTGCTCGTTCGCCTTCGTTCACAGCGGCGACCGGGCAGCAGTCGTTCTGGTCGCTGTCATTAAACAGGAAAACCGATTTTTAGGTCATTGAGCGACCATGATAGCATTCAATTTATTTCAGCAACTCTGATTTTAGTATTTAACCATTTCGTTACAGGGCACGCTGATGTTTATTTAATCTTTTAAGCCTAGAGGCATGCTGAATTTTTATTATTTAATTGTTTCTTGTCATTAGACACGATGAGGTCATATTGCTTCTCAGTTTTCAGAGGCAAGATTTTTGGCATTTGCTTGAATATTAGAGGCTCGCATTTATTTTCGTCAATAGAACGCTGATTTTTAGTATTTAATTACTTTAAACACAGGCGTTGATTTTTGTTTAATTATTTATTTCAGTTAGTAACACTGAT
>NC_089794.1:51582397-51612397 GCF_040412425.1 Macrobrachium rosenbergii | reverse complement strand
TCTTCATGACAATCTTCACTTTTTAACGAATGGCGTTTGTAAGAGTAGAGACAATTAGCTAAGACCCGCAGCTGACTTTTCTTCCCTTTCAGGAGATTCATCAATCCAATAACAAAATCATCTAAGAAAACAAATTCCACAAAAACAAAGAAGCTTATATCTTTGTGTTAATCTACTAGTACTTTATTTTCTGGCTTCCCAACATGGACTCTTTAATGATGTTGATGTTTCTATCACTTATTATTTTCACCAAATGTTCACCATCCCATCAGATGCCGGTCGGTGAAGGAACACCTCCATTCGTGCAGTCTTCTTTTTCTGTGGAAGAGAAAAACAGACTGACGTTATTTCAGGTTTATATCGAAATAAACACAATATAATATGACGAATCAATGTTAATATTATCTAAAAAATCATTCAGTCTCTCTGAAAACCTATCAACTGACAACCGAACATCGTGGAATACCTGATATCTGAGGTAATTACAAGGGTGCGTCCATAACCAAACATAAAAGGAAACTAGTTACCTAAAAGCATCATCGAAAAAAAATTAAAAATTAACAATAGAAAAAACAAAAGAAAGAGGATAAAATAAGTAAAAGACACTGCCTTACAGGCAAACTGAGGAAGCTGGGACAATCAGTATCCCCTCTTTGTTGCCTCTATTTTGTTAACATTGGCTTCTTCCAACGGCCGGGTCTCGCCTCAAAGCGCCCATAACCAGTGCTCTTAGCTGTGCCTTGGCCTTAGTGTTAAGAGCTCTCTTGATTCAAAGTGAGTTTAAGGACACTGTTTTTTACCTATTTATTTTAAAATAACAGTTAATATATCAGTTATATCTAATTATTTCTACTCATCTCTCCTCTTTTTCACAATGATAGAGATTTTTCTTTGAAGGCTGTTATGCAAGCTCGTGGTTTGCAGCTGGCATACAAGAGTACATGCTCATTAACACTAACAATGATTAACCCACCCTTTCAGCAATGAGTGTGGTCTAGAGGCCGTTTTTCAGGTACTCTCTCAAAATGATGTTCGCAGAAATAGTGTTTTATACAAGTACTTATTGTGTCTACGACGCTTAAACAAAGCAAGTCTTGCATTCATCACCTAAGGACCGTGCATATTCTTATGTCATGCTTTTGCATTTAACACCATTTTCACAATTTTTGCAACGTTCTTCTCGTTTTTTTTATCAACAACCCCTATAAAAATATGTATAACAATATAACAACATATGGATATAATTCATAAGCTAGAATTACTTCGTTTTTAAACAATTATTATTATTATTATTATTATTATTATTATTATTATTATTATTATTATTATTATTATTATTATTGTACAGAGTTTAAGGAAACAAGCCAGAAATGCAATGAACTGGCCTGGGAAGACTCTTCAGAAAAACTGTTCACACAAGGAAAAGGCCTGAAGCTTAAAGAAGAACAAAGTACAATTCTATGTACATGCAATACCTGTCAACAGAATGTAATACTAGCATTACGGAATAAATAACTATAGGTGAGGCTCGAGTTGTTATATATATATATATATATATATGTATATATATATACACATATATTATATATATATACATATATATATATATATATATATATATTATTAAATATATATATATATATATATATATACAGACATATATATATATATATATATACATACACACACAATAATATATATATATATATATATATATATATGAATAATCTAAGACGGGTCAGAGAAAGGCACTATCCACTTCCAATTTATTATAATACTAGCTGACCAACCTGGCGCTGCCTGGGAAAACTCTGAATGGCAGCTGGTAAACTCACTCTCTGTCTGTCTGTCTGTCTCTCTCTCTCTCTCTCTCTCTCTCTCTCTCCTCCCAACACCCCCTCTACTCTCTCTCTCACTTTCTCTCTCTTTCTCTTCCTGTTAAGATAGTTGCTTCAGTTACATTGCCCAGCATTTTTGACATTTTGTATTTCACCCTTTGTCACCCCCAAATTCCTATCAGGGCTGAACTTGGATTTAAAGAGCATCAGGAGCATCACTATTCATCTCAGCGACCTCGAAAACCATGGATTAAACACTAATATCTGTCATTTTCGGTTATTTTTACATATCACCCTCTTCCCACCCTTCTCAACCCCCCTTCCTATCAGGGCTGAACTTGGACTTAAAGGGTGTCGGGAGTGTCACTATTCATCTCAGCAACCTCTATAACTATGCGTTACACGCTAATATCTGTCGTTTTCAGTCATTTTTACATATCACCCCCTTACCACCCGTCACACCCCCCCTTCCTATCAGGACAGAACTTGAACTAAAGGGTACCGGAGTGTCCTATTCACCTTAGCTGACCAAAAATCCAAGGATTGTGACACTACTATCTGTGGCTTTCTGTCCTTTTTACATGTCACCACCCCCTTCCCACACCCCCCCAGTGATGTCTTACCCACACAGTGTTCTTTTCGAGATAGTAAATCATATGTATATAAAGTCTGGTTGAAATTGCTTGATGCATTTCCGAGTGTATGTGGAATATACACACACACACACATACACACATACATCCATTTTTACATATATAGATGCTGACATTTCATAACTCCTCATAGTTGCATTTTAGGTTGTCAAAACCATTTATAACATAGCAATCAATAACACACATCAGAATTACACAGCATCAGCATGAGTTTGATTCAGAACAAAATGACTAAAATCTTTACTAAACGAAGAAGCAAAAGGCTGAACATTTAGTAAAGGTTTTAGTCATTTTATTCTGAATGTTTTATTGTAACTCTAATTTGTAATTCTGATTTTTTTTTTAGTTTATTGATTGCCAGGTTCGTTGTTTGACAACCTACCTTGAAGGAAGCTAAAAACAAACTACTGTACTCGCACTGAGTATTACAAAATACAAATAAAGGAAAAAATAATAATGAATAAACATACAGACAGAGAAGAAACAGTTTATAATAAAATGAAAATGGACAGTGCCTTTCTCTGACCCTGACCAGTTCTTCGAGCTATTGCTCCGGAAGTTGGAAGTACACACATACATACACACACACACACACACACACACACACACATATATATATACATATATATATATATATATATATATATACATATATATGTGTGTGTGTGTGTGTAAGCATATATATATGCATATTATATATACTGTATATGTATATACATATATGTATATATGTATGGGTGTATATGTAATGGTCTTAAACTAAATCCCTCTCGTTGTGCTGGCACTTTCTATCCTAAGACAAAAACAAACAAATAAATAAATATAAACGGGGGCCCGTTCAAATGAACGCTTGGAAGGACAGCCAAAAAAAGGCAAAAATGGTATTTGGTAATTATAATTTCGTAGTTTTTTTGTTTTATAATACCTTTCGGTATGAAAACGGAAACTATATTAAATATGACATCCCATTACCTTTGAAACCATTTATTAATATTATTAACTTTTCCCGATGAATAGGTGGCTAAAGGTAATTTTTCGTAGACCTTGAGAATAGGCTCTCTCTCATTTCCTAGACTAATTTGGTTAGCTGCAGATAATGCATATTATTATATATTATAAATATTATCCCCCACCAGCCAAAAGATGCCTTAGGCAGACACTCAGTAGAGACTCACCGTTAAGGAACTAAATGAGAACGAGCTGGAGGAACAACTGTAAGCCTGTGAGTATTAATGAAGATGAAGTAGCTGAATGACCAAGCGCTGGGACCTATGAAGTCATTCAGCGCTGATAGGGACATTGAGAATAGAAAGGTTTGAAAGGTGTAACAGGAGGAAAACTCTGCAGTTGCACTATGAAACAAATTGTTAGGAGAGGGTGGATAGCAAGATGGAAGAAAGATAATATGAATGGAGGTACAGTAAAAGGAATGAAAGGGATTGCAGCTAGGGGCCAAAGGAAGCTGCAAAGAACCTTTAGTAATGCCTACAGTGCACCTGAGGTGCACTGACGGTACTAACTCCTCCCGCGGGGATGAGCCAATGAGTACCTAAGACAATACGCCATATCGCTTCTGGATCCACTACTTGCACGCGGTTCCACACAGATATTTCACAATTATTTACGATTAAGCAGTGGCGTAACCAGCGTTGATGGCTCCCGGGGCGGACTCTGAATCTGAAAGTGCCGCCCCATTCCCGTGCTTAAAGTGGTGAAAATGAAACACACATTTTAAGCCTTAAAATCTCAGTCATTTACTTTATTTCATAAAGCTAAAACAAAAACAACACAGCAGACTTACAACGGAACCCTACGAGCTTTGCTAGAAGCGAATTCGCTAATAACATCATCAAAGTCCAACTGATTAGTAAATCTAGAATTATGCCAGACCAGACCTGCTTAAAAGATGCCAGAGTGCCGCCGCCCCCCCCCCCAGGACAGTGCCGTCCGGGGAAGACCGCCCCCTTCATTTACACCACTGTGCTTAAGTGAACTGTTTGTGTGTTGTGTGCCACAGATGAAGTTCCGTACTTAGTGATGCACGTGACACGTGACAGACAAGAACTGATGTGATCAGTCTCAGCATCCCAGTTCCCTCCGTTGCTAACACTTGTGTTATTAATAACCACTGTGCCTTAGCAATATGATTGGAAAAAGGTATCACGAAGGGCATAAAACACAGTTTACTAAGTTCAGTGCGCAACTTCCTTTCCGCTAAATCAGCCAAATTGAATTATTCTTGTCCGTGGTTGTAATAACCTTCAGCACGGAGATCAAGGCACATGAATTTTGTTTGTACATTAAACTGCATTCGGTAATCAAGTCCAGATACAAACGTTTTGCCCGCATATTCAACTATTCAGTGAGCAAGTCAGGATACAAAAAGTAAGTTCTGCATATTTGCATTGCATTAAATACCAAGTCCAAGTAAAGTATTGTCCGAGCGCTCAATGTATGCTACCGTTGTGATCATCTCCTGTTGGCAATTGTTGTTGCGCACTTCATTAACTATCCTCTTCAGGGATTACTCATTTTTAACAATTTCACGATGCCTATGGTAATTCCAGGATTTAGTGCTGTCTTTTTTCATGGTTGAAGGTAAGATATTCATCTTTGCATAGTGAATTATTTTACTGTATGCTCATTAAGCCCTTCCACGTTTGGATCTCTTGTGCCTGTGTGCGCGCCCTGCTGTGCTATGCTTTATTCTTCCTCTAAAAAGCAGCGAAATTCTGCCAATACGTGGCCCTACGTTGTCAATACAATCGCATACAGACGCCCTAAGTATGCAAATGCTATGAAGAGATACGAAAAGCCTAGAGTAAGCAGATTCCTTTGGGACATTCCGCTCACGCGCTCTCGCGAGTAGGCGTAAAAGAATAAGAGATTGGAATAACTAAAATAATTCCTGGAAGCTTCAGAAGGAATGAGCGTCTACGTCACAGGGAACGCCAATGCATCAAATACTCCGAAGAAAATGATGGAAGCTGATTCTTTAATATTACTTTCTTGCAACCCGGATATCCGAATCTGTTAGAAAATAACGAAGAGCATAAAAATTTTGCAAAATTAATATGTATAAGTCACGTTAACCTTCGCAAAGCCTGAAAATATTGAAAAAAATAATATTCCTTCATTCCATATTTGTTTCTCTTGGTATCCGAGTTAAGAAAATAATCGTTTCCGTTGAATGATCGCATTCGAAATTCATGAGACATGAAGCAAAAATAGCACCTTTCTCGTTCAGTATTAGTTTGTTGCCGGGAAGTTCTTGGCAGTGTTCGACAAAAATAAATCTCATTCGCTCAACCTCAGCGTATCCATGAAGGGTCCTTCAAAGGGAAACAATCAAGGAAAAAACTCAAAATCAAAATTTTCCTCAGTATATGAGCATAACAGTATATCAGCATAACAGACCAATGGATGATACGGCGAGGCTCAAATCTTGCATTCACGCTTGCTGTTCCTCCCGAAAAGGTGTCATGGCTGCAGGTGGGGATCCCAAAGGGAAATCTCACGGAATAACCCACAGCCAAACTTTTAAAAGAGTTTCGACGCGTTTTGGAATGCGAGGCCGGGGAAATACGTGAGATGTGAGTTATCAAAAGTTACTTCAGCACTTTAAATGTAAGAAGGCAACTCCAGTAACTGTATACCTTACTGTATATGAACTGATGAGTGGTGAAATTTAGGCTATAAAGCCAAGCTCAAAATGGAAGATGAAAAAGCAGGAATCGAAGTACAGTAAAAGGCTAAGAAGCGTGTGCAGCTAGGGACCGAGGGGGCGTTGCTAATTCTTTTCAGCAATTCCTGTTGTACACTAAAATCCGTTACATGTCACAGTGAAAATAATAACATGCAATGTGTATCAAAGTATTTTTCATTTGTAATAAACTAAGTTCAGCAACGACGTCCTGTAGTCCGAGGCTAATCTTTCGCCACTGTACTGTGGGTGTGCAGAGTGCATCTTGGTCCGGAGACCAGGATCGGTACGTCGTCTCTGGGATCGGAATTTGTTGTTGCAAAACACTTTATTGTTGTCATATTTGATGGGATGGGCGCAATAATAATGACAAATATCACGAATTCCAGTTCGACTGATGGGACTTTGAAGTGTTACTTTTCAAGAGGGAAACGGAAGACTGTTGTGAAACCTTTCATTCTTTGTAAGAAATACACTTCCTCCCCGAGGAATGTCCTCAATAAAACCACACATATGAAGTCAAAGTTCTTCTTGTCGTTATTCAAATGCTTTACTGCAAAGAGGAATTATCATCCACAAAGCCACATGAATTAGAGAACTGGAAGACTTACTTTTAATGTGCAGTGAATCATATAAAGAATGCCTTAAAATCTGAACAAAAGAGTGAAAACGGGGTTACAGGCTCCAACACTTCCAGTGACGGCAAAACAAAGAACCAAGAATGCAGATTTGTCCTACTCGTTTTTATTGACTGCATACCATTGAAGTGGCGACTGCAGAAATTGGAGAGTGATGTCCCAAGTCTTTCAAAACAGGCCGAAATCACATGAAATGTAATGAAGCAAAAAAATAAGCTTTTCATGTTCAAACGTGGGAAGAAATTGAAAGCAAATAACAGAAATGAAGAGGAAAGTGATAACTAAACAGCTTATGTTAAACACAGTCAAATATAACGGAAGTTGACAGAGTGCATGGAGACCCAAAGAATGTACAGAAGTATCTGGACCTACGAATTTATCGAACCATTAACGACTTAATAGTCTGGATTCCGAACAACCTTTTAACAACAAGAATTTGCGCCGTAGCGGATAGTGCCGTCAGTGCACCTCACACGCGGTGCACTGTAGGCATTACTTAAGGTTCTTTGCAGCGCCCCTTCGGCTCCTTCTGCAACCCCTTTCACTCCTTTTACTGTACCTTCATTAACATTCTTTCTTCCATCTTACTTTCCACAATCTTCTAACAACTGTTTCATGATGCAACTGCGAGGATTTCCTACTGTTACATCTTTGGAACTTTTTGCTGTCAATTTTCCTTTCAGCGCTGAATGACCTCATAGGTCCCAGCTCTTGACCTCTGGCCTAAATTCTATATTCTAACAAGAATTTGGGATTCTTTCATATATCTCATGTAGATACTCAAACAATGATGATGATAATAATAATAACAGACTGAGTATAATCGAAAGCAGTATGTGAAAAAAAGCCAAATTATTACAATAGTTTTAAGTCCATTACTAAACGTTAGGTTTATTAACCATTTAATCACTCAGGTTAAACAGAATTATAGTCTTCCAAGCTTACGATTTAGCCATCATAGTTGGTTAGTTTTTAAAATAATAATTTTTTTTAGAAATATCCTTTCCTACGATAAAAATATATAATAACACACACAAACACACACACACACACACACACACACACACACACATATATATATATATATATATATATATATATATATATATATATTATTATGATTAGCAAGAATTCATAGCAAATTACCTCCCTCCTTTGTTGTTGTTGGTTGTTCATTTACTGCCAGCCGGTCGATCGATAGACCATCTGTCATCGACTTAAAAACAAGGGTTAAAAGATTAAAGGCGCCCCATTTTTATAAAGATCTTTCCTTCGAGGCAAAAAGTAATCTGGCTTTTGGGTGTTTCTCCTACAGGCCAAAACCTCTGCGGGCAGCAGGTGCAATGAGTCAAAGCATCTGTGGTTGGCGCACCCTGCCCCATAGAGGGGATAGCGCAAAGCCACGAGGTCTCACACACACGCTGGCTGGAGGATATGGAGTGAAGAGCGTCCTCAAATACCTGGCCCTATCGATGCCCTTGCATTCAACCACGTGCCCTTTCCAAAGTATACTTTTTCTCGTGCCTCGACCGTATTCCAAGTGTCTACCTAATCGCTGGCCTGCCCCGAGCCCACACGCCATTGCTTGGAGTTTCGAGGAGTCTCATCGCCTTGCCCCACGGAAGCCCTTTGCATCTCACCACGTGGAAGAAACTCGTCCTCGGAAATCGCGTAAGTCGTCCACGGACTGCCTTCTACACGCCCTCGGAAAATCTGCAAGGTAAAGTGCCCTGAAGAGCCCCATTTCAGTCACGCTTTTGTCTCGAAATATTTGCTACAGAGAAAGCCAGAAATCACCCCTGTCTATCGTCCGTGTGCCTCTTGCATCGGCAGTATTAAGTCTTTATTACTCCTTTGGCACCCTCAGTGCAGCTTCAATTCATCATTCTTTGTCTATTTCATTACTGGCGATAATGTGCATATCTCTCATTTCAGAGGATCTTCGTGGAAGCTTCTCGGACTGTGTCTAGAATTCCCAGTTTCATCCAATCTACTGAGTTCCTCTCTTCCCGTACTAATGTCATTTATGTAAATACCTTAAATGTGCCTAATGCGGTTTTACGTGAATATTTCCTCAGCAACCAGAGCCCTATGCGCTATGAAATTCTTGTTTTCCTTTTTTACGTTTTCCGTACCCACGAAGTCAGAATCACAAGGCTAAATTACCCAAATTGTTGCTACTCTTGTCTCACAGAGCATATTTCAAACTAAAACCACGGAAAACGTAAAAATGGCGACCTGGCCATAGATCTCGCTTTCTTGCAGTTGCAGTTCTAGTGTTGGGCTTTTATTGCATTTGCAACTTGCCAGATCAGCTATTAGCAAAGCTGGTTATACGAGACAATTACGAACCTTTTGTAAAACCAGCACACAGATCCAGAAAATCTACGTAAGTAATGTGTTAATCTAGCAAACCTTTTTACAATCGTGACTGTCTTGTGGAATTAGAAATAGGGACGTGCATGTAATCACTGAGAGAAAAGAACTGCCGTATTAGATTCTGTTAATGCATGCCTTTCAGGATAGGTAGTTAGGAAATAACCAGTGCTAACCATCCTTGCTTTGAGGAATAGTGCTAAATTCCTCTGTGTTAAAATCTTGCCATATCTTTGCTTCGAGGGAATAGTGCGAAAATTCCTGTGTTAAAATCTGCATCCTTTGCTTCGAGGAATAGTGCGAAAGAAATTCCTCTGTGATAACTTTTACTTGCATTTCGAATTAGCTTAACTGTTATTTAGGCGCTAATAAAATTCCATCGTGATTACCACTAAGTCAGCTTGCATTGCTGACAATTCTCAGTGTAGTTAGAATTCGAGTTAGGTGTTAGGAAAGCGAAATTTAAACTCCGCTTATAGGGAAATTTACTAGGCCGTTGTACTGTTATCCTCTCAGACGACTGGGAAATTCTCCGGAATCCCAGACGGTATATAAATATACCGGTTCATTCACCCAGAATCTAAAATACCTCCGTGTTGGCCAAACGACTTGCACTCCCCCACCCCGCCATGCCCGCAGGTAGTGCATTTTTTTTTTTTTCCCATTCATTTCTCTTTGCTCTCTGTTAGTAATTTCTTAAGTCCAAGGACGAATCGTAATTCCAAGTCCTAAGTACCCAAAATTCTACGTCGTACGTGGCGAAAATTCCTCCAAATTCCACAAATTCAAGTCCAGTGACTTAAAATTCTACGTCAGACGTATGCAGAATTTCTCCAATTTCAGTCCTCAGACCTTGCAAATTCTACGTCGTGACGCGAAGAATTCTCCAAATTCCAGTCCTCAGAGACTCTAAAATTCTACGTCAGAGGGCGAGAATTTCTCCAAATTCCAGTCCTCAGAGACTCTAAAATTCTATCGCCGTGACGTGACAGAATTTCTCCAAATTCCAGTCCTCAGAGACTCCTAAAATTCTAATAGTCAGACGTGGCGAGAATTCCTCCAAACTCCAGTCCCTCAGGGACTCAACCCTACGCACGTGGCGAGAATTTCTCCAAATTCCAGTCCTCAGAGACTCCATACAAATTCTACGCCGTGACGTGGCGAGAATTTCATTCCCATGGAACCCAAAATTAAGTACTTTCTTTTGAGACATTATATAGTGTAGTTCACACACATCTAAGCCCCCATGGACCGATCATTCTAGTTCGTTAGAACAACTCTTAATCTCACGCTACAGCCGGCCAAGTCCGAGCGTGACAAAAATCCAACTACGCCTTCCGACGCATATTAGACTCTCGTTCGCTAAGAACAACCACGTCTTTCCAAGACATTCAATTTTAACAAAGAGTCTTTTCAGACATATCCTATACCCATTATTCCAAGATGGCTAATACCAGAGCCCAACAAAACGAGGATTTCAAATTCTACATGTCCGCTGGGAAGGACATGGGACTATCGGGGCAAGATCTGAGAGCATGGGTTCAAGAGCGAGTGGACGATGCCAAGGCGGAGAGAGCAAGAGAACGTGGAGGGGAGAGAGAGAGAGAGAGAGAGAGAGAGAGAGAGAGAGAGAGCACGCCCATGAGCTCCAGGTGCTAGAACGACAGCACGCCACTCCCGCCCCTGCCGCTGGAATGAGTGCCCTCAGCCAAGCTCACTGCTCATGCCAAATGGACGGAGTCCGAGCCTGAAGTATGGCTTGAAAGGGCCGAACGAGTCCCGGGAGGCCATGATCTTTCCCGCCGGAACTCTCCCTTGTTCTCACTAAATCTCTGGGCGGAAAGGCCTCGTTGCCTACCACGCCCTTCCCAAGACGATCGGGAAACTGGGGAAGCCATACGCCGCAGTTACGGCTGGGCGCACAGAGACTGCCTCCCGAGCGGTGTGGAGGAGACGTTGGAGAGAGCAGCCCAGAGAAGCAGGCCAGACTTGGTCCGACATGACCATTCGGAGCTGGCGCGACAAAAATGGCTCGATTCCGGCGAGCTACTAACACCGCTGAGGTACTCAAGCGGTTTAAATTGAGCATTTCCCCGCGCTACGCCTCGCCCTCGCCACTCATATAGTGGAAAGCCCCAGCAACACTCACCGAGTGTTGCCGAATAGCAGACATAAATGTGGGAAACTCACCACCACAAGAAGGATCCATGGGGCGAAGATAAATCCCGCCCCTCCGGGAGGTTCAAATTCCATTGCAAAAATGGGAACTCGGCAAAGCCCCTAACTTGCCATTATTGCAAGAAAACGGGCATTCCTCCTAACAGTGCCGAACAAGAAATCGCTCTCTCTCCGGAAACCGACAAACAACTCGCCGCGCCTGCAGGCAGCGGAAAGACTTTAGCCAGACCTTTGCACGGCGTGCAAGGTTTATGGCTATTCTTCCGCATGGGCAAAATGCCCACGCAATAACAAATCAACTACTCCCACCGCCGCCTTGGCCGGCCACAGATCCTAAGTCATTAGGCCCTCCCGCCGTATGGGCCTGTATACGTGGCCCTCCACGAGGTAGCGAGCTCACAAGGCCGAAGTCACTGCTTTCGGTGACTCGGGCGCACAAATCTCCTCATCCAAGGGACAGAGTTCCCCACGGAGCTATCGCTGAAATAGACGAAACTCGCTACGACCGAGGGAATAAATCAATTTAAAATGATACCCCCTACGGTCCAGTTGAGAGTCACAAGACCTCACCAATCCAAAATTTGCAATCTTGCAGTAGCAAGCCATCTCCCGGAGGCTATGACATCATCCTGACAAGACTTTCAGTCCCCACCGAAATCACGACATCTAGGGTCCCCATTCTCGACCATTCGCCGGGCGCGAGTAATCCTCCCCGCTTTCTCCTCAGTCAAGACTGGCGCCCCTGGGTACCAGAGGTCGTGCAGTCCCCACCCAGTGCCACTCCTGAGTACAAATGTACAGTGGCTCCCCTGATCGGTTCCTGATCCAACAGTGCCCGGCCCTGCCTCAGTGCCAGTGCCAGGCTCTTAACTGAATCTCCCTTCAGGAGATGCCAAATTCCTGCCGGTGCCACTTGCATGCCCCCGATAGGCTAAGCTTCGTCCGGCCTGACCGACGAGCCCAAGAAACTTCTGATAGCGCCCTGACTCTGCCCCAGTGCCAGCGCCAGAGCGCCATTACGCCGATCTCCATTCACGGATCCAACTCAGGACCCCCTCTTCCCCGCCTGGCACGCTTACCAGCGCCGGTCAGAGAGACGGTTCCTCCCGACCAACGCGAAGCTCACCTGCAGGTGCGGCTCGCAACCCGCGCCTTGGAGCTGGTCATCGATACTCCGCGAGCCGCTTCACGCCACTTCATCGTTTCCCTCTCTGCCTCAGTCCGTCACGACGCACTGCAAGTCAGATTCTGCCATCTCACTGGCCGATGAACTACAAGAGCCGACGGATCATGGTAGAACTCAAGACGAACACTCCCGCGCCAGCTGTCGCATCAGCAGGCCCAGGTGGTACTCCGCGGCCGCCCCGTCGCTGGGCCCTCCGCTTCCCGCCGAAAACGACGACTGGTTCCATTAAAAAAGGCTCGAGGCCAAATTACCACGGGCGTGGGAATTTCCAGGTAGCTTACAAGGAGCTCCAGAGCTCCCATGGCACCTGTGCCAATTATTTCATCCTTCGAAGGTCTTGGCACCCTTAATCCAGAAGGGATGTCAGAGACCTCCTCTATCTTCCTCCGCTCCTCAGGAACTTATCATTTATCACCTTCTATTAATCTTTCCTAAATTATCACCAATAAGAGGAAACAAATCCGATACCATTCCCACACAATGTATAACTAAGAATAACAGAGCGAGGTGGCACGCTCTGCGCTTCATACCTGGCACCGGCGCGTACGCCCTCCGAAGGAGTCGCGCTTCGGGTGCACTTTCGCCCTGGGACTGAAGTGATAGTCCGGGCTGTAATTTATAGGCAAAGGACACAAATTCTGCCTAACACAATAAAACCCTCTACTCTTTTTTCCCTTAGCTCTTCTGCCAATATCATTTACTTTCTTTAGTCATTTAGTTATCTTTATTTTAATGAACTTTGTGTCATAAACTCTTGCCCTTGTGATTTAAATGCCCCTTTTTCGTGAAGCTCTGAGAGACGGTCCTTCATATGCGGTCAAGTTTTTACCTGTAACGTCTTGGTAATTTTCCCTTTGTTATTATTATCCCTTTTCCCCTTCCATTCCTTCCAAGATTGCTGTTTGTCCTACCCCACACCTTTTGTCTGCTCGGCCTGGCCATAACATTTTCTGAGTAGGCAGGATGACAAAATTAGCGTAGTTTGGTTGTTATAATTAAAAACTCGCGACATTTCGCCATACAGCTGTCAAAATCTGTGGGGCCGCTACAAAGTACGTTAAAACGAAGATAAATTATCAATGCGATTATGTATAGTCATTACAGTATCGCAGAAAGGATGTCATTTACAAAATAAACGCTGTTTTTCATTTACACAGCCTCTTCAAGGCAGATTGTACTAACTGCATGCATTTTATCTAAAAATTAAGTAACCGTGTATTTTAATTTTTGAACAATAACCTTTCTTTTCATTTGTTGGCTATAGCCTCATATACTATTCTATAATTCACAAATTGTTCGAGTCACATTATAAAGTTACCAGTGGCAACCAAATCTAAAGTAATTACCTTTTGCAAGTGTTTAAACTACTTTGCGTTCTGTTAACGAAAATTGTCCCAATGTGTTATTAAAAGTAATGTCACAGCTTCATAAAACCCTTAGAGTAAAGTCTATTGCAAGGCAGAATGTAGGAGTAACGTAGCACTTGCCGCCATTCTGAATATCGATACACACCAAGGAGGTATGTACATCATCTTGTATGGGGAGGTATTATGATTAGTACCTGCTAGCAAATTACCTCCTCCTTTGTTGTTGTTGGTTGTTCATTTATCAAGTTGGGCCGGCCGATCGATAGACCATCTGTCTATCGACTTAAAAACAAGGGTTAAAAGATTAAAGGCGCCCCATTTTTGATAAAGATCTTCTTCGAGGCAAAAGTAATCTGGCTTGGGTAAGCTTCCTACAGGCCAAACCTCTGCCCGCGCAGCAGGTGCAATGAGTCAAAGCATCTGTGTTACGCACTTCGCCCCATAGGAGGATAGTACGCAAAAAGCCCACGAGGTTCTCGACACACACGCCGGCTGGAGGATATGGAGTGAAGACGTCTCGCAACACCTGGCCCCATCGATGCCCTGCATCCTAAATCCACGCGGGCTCCTTTCCAGTATACTTTTCCTCGTGCCCTTCTTCGACCGTATTCCGCGTGTTCGCCTCCATCATACCTGCTCGAGCCCACACGCCATTAACTGCTTGAGTTTCCGATGAGTCCCTACCGCCTTGCCCCTTTACGTGAAGCCCTTGCATCTCACCACGGAAGAAACTCGTCTCGAAATCGCAAGTCGTCCACGGACCGCCTTCTACACGCCCTCTCGAAAATCTGCAAGGTAAAGTGCCCTGAAGAGCCCCATTTCAGTCACGCTTTGTCTCAAATATTTGCTTACAGAGAAAGCCAGAAATCACCCTTGTCTATCGTCCGTGTGCCCTCTTGCATCGGCAGCATAAGTCTTTATTACTCCTTTGGCACTCTCAGTGCAGCTTCGAATTCATCATTCTTTGTCTATTTCATTGGCGTATAATGTGCATATCTCTATTTCAGAGGGACCTTCGTGGAGTGCTTTCTCGACTGTGTCTAGAATTCCCAGTTTCATTCAATCTACTGAGTTCCTCTTCCCGCATTCAATGTCATTTATGTAAATACACTCCTTTAAATGTGCCCACGTGTTTACGTAATATTTCCCTCAGTAACAAGAGCCCTATGCTCATATGAAATTCTCCTTTGTTTTCCTCTTTTTTTTACGTTTTCCCGTACCCACGAAGTCAGAATCACAAGGCTAAATTACCCTAAATTGTTGCTACCTGTCTCACAGAGCATATTTCAAACTAAAACCACGGAAAAACGTAAAAATATATATATATATATTATATAAAATATATATATAATATTTATATATGAAATATAAAAGTATTATGTTGTACTTAACATAAATGTTGGGTAAAGTCCACAATGAAATTCCTGTTACAGGACATTGTATATTAAAAATATATATGTACACAGCTTATAGCTTTTGTCCATCTGCTGCAGACTTGATCACTAAAATGAAGTATAATATACAAATCAAGAAACAAAATAAAGTAGGAAACCATATACACAAACAAACATTACAGAAAGTAAAACTATTTAATCAGGCTGTTGGGCCCTTAAGTCAATTCTAGAATTCTTCGAGACCTTCTTGGCGGAAGGAACCTAGAGTCTTACGCTGAAGAGCCAACAAAGTGATTTTGTTCTAAATTATGACTTTGAATTAGGGAAGAATTCAACTGACTAGGTATATTTCTGAAATTACGAATACTTGCACATTTATAAATTTCTTTACTTACAATATTATTTTCAACAATGCCCAAGTTTCCATCAAAGGTGTTATTTAACGTAACGTGGTCGCCTTCAGTACATCTGGTGGTTTTGTCAAAGCATTTATACGCAACTTCACCATCTTTACCTTATATTTATATATATATATATATATATATATATATATATATATGTAACCAGGACAGAATTAACACTTTTGAAAGTGTACGAACGCGCTCCAACGATTTTATTCATGAAACGGAGGCGTATGAAAGTTCGCCACGATAACACTTACATCCATTTTTCCCCTCTCTCTCTCTCCCTTCTCGCTCACCATGTATCGCTTCTCTCTCTCTCTTCTCATCGCTTGAATTTCCTCAACTGCACCAATCGCACTCATTCTCACCAAATCAATTAAATGGACCATTTAAAGAACGCAATAGTTTCTTTACAAAATAGGTTTATTATTCAAATAACCCAACAAGAAATGAATAAAACAAAGCAAAGATTAAAATGCATAATAAATGAAATATCGAGTTAGATAACTAAACTCTGAACTGCAAATCACTTCTGATTAAAGAAGTCTCACTATGGCTAATAGCCTGAAAATATCCAAACTCACACATACTCCCCAAATCAATAACTAGTCATGTAAAAAAAAACAGTCTACCACATGTTATTCGAAACAGTCCACACTATCCACTTCTGTCCACCGACATCCGTCGGAAGAATTAAACATAATATAACTCCCAAAATATATGAAATGCAAAACACAATAATGGAAAGTGTAAAATGCATAGCCAAGATATGGCAAACGTAACATGACAAAACAATATCATAAAAGAGGTATGAATGTTCATATTAAATCTCCCACACCAGTTCAAAAGTTCATAATGATTAGAAAATCATAGTAAAAATCACAAGTTCACTTCTCCCATAAAACAGAGATTTCAAACTCTCTACCTTATCTGTCGTATTCAAAGCCTGGATCCTCTCCAAAGCACGCCTAGACAACTGCAGTTCTATCACGTTAATGAACGATCAAACTCACTTTTAGGCAGATTTGGCATAATCTAGATCAATTAACGACGCATCACGAATATACATAACACTTCTCGAAGATCACCTGACCAACTAATATTGCTGAGGAATCAAACTATTTGTTGAAGACAAAGATTTTACCTCGAGTCTTCGACCTAGTTCCATCTGGACTACAAATTTTTCCATCACATCTTAAAGCATTGAAGCTATGAAATGCATATATGTGTCCTTTAAAATTGTAGCAAGCTATATTTTCTGAAATAGAGCTCGGCCACTCACATAAGACGCTGCCTCGCTTCTCCTTAACGGCAAACCAAAACAAAAGCATATGTATAAACATAACAGATAGAGCTTATGCTCACTAGCAATGTCTACTGCACTGCAGCTTTAAGGACTGCTCTATGACGCACTTCCAAAGTCAGTTGAAATTCTTAGAGCCTTTACATGTAATCTTACAAACACGAATGAGCTTTACTACTCCTACAACAAGAATTATTAGTAAATAGGCTATTAAGACAATTAAAATTGTCGGCATAATATATTCCTGATACTGGAACATCACGAATCGCTAATGTCTTCCAACGGTGGAACTGGTCATTGGCACCTTGGTTGTAGGTACCCACTACCAATGCTCGTTATGCTTATGACGCATAATTATCTTCTCAGAACTGGTTAACACAGCACGGCTAAGTACGAGAAATTCTGCAGGACAGGATTCTGTGATGGATCAAACAGTTTGGACTCTTTGAAGAACGAATGTCGTCGACTTTGTTGTTCTGGCACATCCTTTTGTAAATCTGCATACTCCTTGGAAAACAAAAACACGGCAGGAAGAGTACTGGTGGACTCACCGTGGTAATCTCTTGCGGAACCGTCAAGCTCATTCTGTCGGAGTCTGTCCATGAACTAACGATAACTCACAACCACCCACAGACACAACTCGCAACTGGAAAACACTACTGTCACACACACACTTCTCTCTAACTAAAGCACAACTCGTCTTATAATCAACTCCCGAACCTTGACATTGATCTCCCAAAATGAACATGGTTTCTAATCTATCCCACATGTCACTACTGAGTCTCCAAAAATACCCGGAAAAAGGTCTAATAACAAAAAGGTTTCCATGTTACTGAACCAAACAAACCAATTAATGCAAAAGTCAAACACTCACAATGTGAATCCAATCTCCAAGTGTGTATCTCAGAATAATCACAATCAACTCACTACTAAGCACAACACAACTCTACGGAACTCACCACAAAAATGCCTCCAACAAAAAAAAAAAATACTTGAGAATCCTATCCAAACACTAAAAAGGTATCATATCTCGTAAAAGACATGAAACTTACTCCGGTTAGCAAATATCATTTGCACACCTGACTAACTCTCAACAAATAGCAATTACGAATAGCAATCGCCCTACGATCATAACAACTATAACTACTACAATACAGTCTTCTTTAATTTTAAAAAAAGGAAACTGGAAAAAAAAATCTAAACACTCAAATACGATCTCCCAACCCGAAAAAAAAAGATCAGACTTGTTCGGTCCGACATACTAAGTACCTCCCCAAAAAAAATCCTAAACAACACAGATATTGCGTCAGATGATGAAACACATCATAACACCATAACACACTAACACACGGGTCAAATCTCGTATGAAATTAGCCCATGTCTCAACTTCTAAAATCATTCGAAAACAAATGATTAAGAACTTCAACATCCAAAACGAACAAGAGACCAAAAAAATAAAAAAATATCATATATATACAAACATCAACCCATTTATCCTCTAACTATATACAAAACGTTCCATTACATGACTATATACAAATGTTCCATTACATCCCAACTCTTCAACTTCGAAATATGGGTCAATTTCGTCACTCCAGTGTTACATCTTTAACTACACCTATTCCCCTCTTTTGATCTCTTTACAATCTCAAAAGGTCCGTGGAACTTCGGACTTAATTTATAATTCAGATCATCTGAACATTCACTTTAACAAACACTCTATCACTCCATCGAAAAACTATTCTCGATTTCGCTACTTTTCTACCATTGCACGCCAACCAAGTCTGCCCTTTACTGATACGCAAATCTTTCTCGCTGTATTTATCAATGAAGTGACCGTGAACATCACCCTGAACACACTCTGGTAACAAACCAAAAGGTCCTTCAACTTGTATCCATACAAAGCTTCTGCTGAGATATTCAATTGTGTCATTCATCATAGTATTGATACTATATCGCACTTCATCCAAAGATCTGTTCCAATGTATCGGAACCTCCCACCGTCATGCGCAAAGCTTCGATTACTTTCCGATTCAGCTCTCACACAACCCATTCGCTTCAGGTCTATACTGGAATATAGATACTTTCTTTATCCTCAACAAATTAGCAAGACCGTCTAAAGTCTTATTAAACTCCCTACCATTGTCTGTGATCAGACATTCTGTTACCATATCGACAAATTATCCCCTGAAGAACGCTTATAGCAACTTCCTCAGCTTGATTTTGTATTTCAGTGGGAAAACTTCGACAAAGGAGTCAACCCATCAACAACTACTAATAAATGTCTATAACCATAAGCGGACTCTGAGAAGTTACCCAGAATATCCATGCACCTCTGAAACGGCCTATGTAGGCGGGATATGAACCCTAAACGGACACGACATTCGTCGCCGCTGGTTTATTCAAGATTGCAAATAGCGCGACTCTTCACAAAGGCTTTACTGCGGAAAACATATTTTTCCAAAAGAACTTTTGGACTGACGCCATACGCCTTGTCTACACCTGCGAGGAGAACCAAATTTGCACGTATTAAATGTCTAGAACTTGCGGTACCAGGACTCCTCTGGCACGATGATTTGTGGATCTCACCCATGCTTGAGTACTTCGCAGTTATACTTAACTTCTTTCTCACCAATAAATTATTCTCCACCCTAGACCAGAAAGGCAACTTATACCCTTTCTTCGGTGAAACTCCTAAGAAATGCCTTAGCATCTGACAACAATTTATCTTCATCTTGCTTTTAGAAAACCTAGCGTTTATGTCCCAAGTGACATTTTCACACCGTGAATATAACACACCGCGTTACTCTCACTATCACGAACAACAATCTCTCCCGAGACTGCTGACTCAATTATTTCTCCCCGAAGTATGCACTGTAGGAACGTATGTCCTCTTACATGCGATCTCTTAGAACTACTAATATCAGAGACATTAGACACCAAATATTTACTTTCTCCCACACAGGATTCGTGTGTATTTCCTCATCCTCTAATCGAAAATATCTGCTCAATGCATCTGCAACTACATTATGCTTACTCAATGTATTTCCTGAGGTTTGCATCAAAATCTCTCAATGTTGAACCAACGTGCCTTCTTTAAGGACAAATTTGGCTATTAAAGCTCTAACAACGGTTGATGATCTGTAAAATCTCAACTTTATTTCCAACAACAACATCTTAAATGAACAAGGCTAGAGACGATCATGAAAGCCTCTCTGTCCACAACTACATCAGCCTTTCGTTACTACCACGCGTTGAACTTTCTGCTATAAAAGCAATTGGGTGTACTTCAAATTTCTGACAACACGACCTATACCTTCCTGACTCGCGCCAGTCACTAAGGTGAACGTTGACTAAAATCTGAAATCAAAACTGGTGGTTCACCAAAGCGCTCTAAGCTTCTCAAAAGCTAATTGTTGACTATCACCCCAAACAAACTTAACGTCTTCTCGTGAATAAATCTGTCAATGGAGACGCGACAGGTGGCTCCGCATAAACGCATAAAGAAACCCGATATACCTAGGAAACTAACGAATCTGTTTCCTGGTTTTGGGAACTCTGAAAATTCACAATGGCTTTAACTTTCTCATCATTCACTCTAACTCCCTTAGAGATAAACATGTACTAAACAGATAATTTTTCTTCAGAAACTCACATTTGGGCCAATTTGACCTTAACCCAGCTTAACCTGTGACCGCTTAAGGACTTTCTTTTTAACACCTTTAGATGTTCTTCAATTGTATCTGTGCATATGAGACTATCATCCATGTACACAAACACCGACTTTCCTAACAAGCCATGAAGTACTGTGTTAACCAGTCTAGTAAATGTTATTGGGGACCCTTGTAATCCAAAAGGCATCCTATTAAACTCGTAATGTCCCTTTGGTACCGAAAATGCTGTATATTTACGGCTACTCTCACAAAGGGGAACTTGTAAAAACCCTTGCATAAGATCTATGGATGAATATATATTCTTGCCACCGATCTCAACAAACAAATCAGGCAAACAAGCTACAGGATATCTATCTGGGCATGTTTTTTCATTCAATTTACGAAAATCTACACAAACTCTGATACTACCGTCTTTCTTAGGAACTGCAAGCAAAGGAAAATTAAACGAGAATTGACGGTCTAATGCCTTCCGACTCCCAATTTCTGAACTTCTTTTTCTACTTCTTTCCTGATCTTAAAAGGAATTCGATATGCTGGAATATATATGGGATTTGTACCTTTTCTAGGCGGATTGAATGTTCTAAAACATCTGTAACTCCTAATTTATCTCCTTCAAAGCAATGATATCTAGATATTCTTTTCAACACTTTCTACTTTATCTGAATACTCAGGATAATCAACTTTAGCCAAATGTTCATGAGAACCTGACTTCGAACTGTTGCTCCTCGTTAGGAAACATATTCCCGTCTCCACAAAAACTCACTAATTTATGCCTTCATTAAACTCTTCCAAATCAATTGCATGGCAATTCTTGTGATATTTTTCACTGAGTCTGATAACCAACTAATTCTATCAAAGTCACGCTCATGACTGAAATTTCCTCATTCACTCTGACACCGCACTCACAACGCTCTTTCAATTTCCTCGGTTCCCCAACAACGCCATTACCCTGGAGAAGGAAACTTTTTCTCTTCAGCGACACTAACCAATGTAGGAACTCGCGGTTGCAATTCAATATCTTCCAACAAAAACTTTGAAAGATCTTATGAATAATCTTCACTCTCTAATGACTGTGTTACACATGTCTCCGACTGTCTTAGGTTTCTACAAGTTTTTTCCTGTGTATATATGGAACAAAACAACCTGACTCACCTATTGTAATTCCTGAACTCCGTGAAGAATGTTGATGTTATGTCGCGATACAAGAAGGGTGTCCTAGCAAAACCATTTCACCTAAGACTAATCCTTCTATGACCAAAAATGATTCTACTATTGTCTTTCCGCCGATACAAAGCGTAAGAAATGACGAACCTAAAATATTCAGTTTCCTCTCTTGTACATCACACACTGTCTCACTAGAAGGGACTAATTTGCACCTGGAAAACCTCGAGTGAAAAAGGTCAGCGCATTTACTAAGTTAACTGGAGTTAACAGAATCAATGAAAATATGAATTTCACTGCCGCCAGAGAATCCACGTACAATCGGCCTAGTCTAGCGACTCTGCGACCTGATTTACTAGTCATTATCCTGTGTCCGTTTTCTTCAAACTTATCTTGTGAAAATTCTGCTGTTCTTTTGTGTATCTAGAACTTGCATCATGTGGAATTCTCCTGTCATATCTAGAAAGACCTCCCCGGGACTTCCCTGAATATTCTCTACTCTTTGTGGCTGGGCAAAATCTCCATCCATGATCTGAAGATTTGCAAACTGAACAATATCTCACTCTGCAATTTGATTTACTATGGCCTATTTTATCACAATTAAAACAACGTATCGTTGTGACTGGATTCTGAATTTTCTTCGATTCACTCTCTGTGCACATGTCTTCGCTGTTGCATCATTTCCGACGCGAGCTGACTATCATTATTCTGTGGTTTGGAAACCGCAGCTGATCTTTACACCTCCCCGTACAAAAACTACTGTCCAGTGTCGTGGAACATTTTGCTAGATTTTTGTTAACCTGTGCAAACAAAAAGGATTCGTCTGTATCCTGATCAATTCTCTTATCAAAACTATCTTCACAATTACATCTGGGACCTATCGCTAAAAGGCAAGCAAAGTGTAACAATCTTTCAAAATTATCTAAGGAGATATTTCCAGTTACCCATGGAGAGCCCATTATAGATTTCTTTAACTCAACTACTGCATCAAATAAATTCGCACTGTATGTGACTAGTGAATCATTGCCCTCTTTATTTTGAGAAACTCTCGCAAATTCCGAACTGGCGTGATTCACGCTGAACTCCGCCAAGTAGCTCGTAGAAATTTCTGCAGTTCATCTCCAAGTTTTTTATTAATCTTCTGAACCCGAAACTGCGTGCTCGTTTCCCAATATCTCCTTTTTATCTAAATCCAGAAATGATTTAGCTCTGTTGCTTCTCAGCGCCATTCGTAATTTTCTCGGAATTCAGATAATTGTTCACTGACTCAATGAAAGTTTTAAGTGTTTTGGGTTGCTTCCCATCAACTAGCCCTTTAAAATTACTTAATTCCACTAATGTTCGTCACTTTATGCACCACAACCGATTGGGATGTGCTTGCTACCGTCTGGCATTTTGTGAGTAATCACACGGAGCGAATAACATAAAAAGAGAAACCAAAAGAATACCAGAGAAAGGCACAAGTTACCCCCTCTAAAAGAAGAACAGAAAACGGCGTTCTGCGCAACTTACGAGAATGGGGTACTTACCAATTTTGAAACAGAAAACGAAGTACCTATGCTAACCGAAAACAGAGCTGTGTGCAGCCTGTGACGTCACCCACTCGACGACGAAGCAAAACACCAGCAGCGCGATTATTGTTGAATCATCACTTTGCAACTAACCTCACAATCGCCAATACTATTCACACTTCTTATTTGGGTATTTTGAGTTAACTCCTAAAATTGCTCTAGAGATCATCCAGATCTATTTCACAACTCCCACTCCCAGTACTCGAATAGAAACGGAAAAAGAACATTTCCCCGTATTTCACACGAATCACGACCCACCAGTCATTCAACACTGACCCATCGCCTAGCTCTTAGGTGAAGTCGCCTATGCCTTGGGCATCAACGCTACCAATTAGTCTATTAGCACTTCCTCTTTTCGCCATCATTGTAAAGACATTAAAATCATGCTGCCACCATTTAAAATCAAAAGCCACCATTTGTAAAATCAAAAGATACCCGTTGCTGCCATTTAATTCAGACATCGCTGCTACCATCACTTCTGTAACCAGGACAGAATTAACACTTTTGAAAATGTACGAACGTGTTCCAAACGATCTTTATTCATGAAACGGAGGCATATGAAAGTTCGCTCACGATAACACTTACATCCATTTTTTCTCACCTCTCTCTCTCTCTCTCCCTTTCTCGCTCACCGTGTATCGCCTCTCTCTCTCTCTCTCATCGCTTTCTGAATTTCACCCACCCGAATCGCACTCATTCTCACCAAATCAATTAAATGGACCATTTAAAGAAACGCAATAGTTTCTACAAAAATAGGTTTATTATTCAAATAACCCAACAAGAAATGAATAAAACAAAGCAAAGATTAAAATGCATAATAAATGAAATATCGAGTTAGATAACTAAACTCTGAACTGCAAATCACTTCTGATTAAAGAAGTCTCACTATGGCTAATAGCCTGAAAATATCCAAACTCACACATACTCCCCAAATCAATAACTAGTCATGTCAAAAATAGTCTACTACATGTTATTCGAAACAGTCCACACTATCCACTCTGTCCACCGACATCTGTCCACAGACATCTGTCGGAAGAATTAAACATAATAGAAAACTCCCAAAAATATATGAAATGCAAAACACAATAATGGAAAGTGTAAAATGCATAGCCAAGATATGGCAAACGTAACATGACAAAACAATAATATAAAAGAGGTATGAATGTTCATATTAAATCTCCCACACCAGTTCAAAAGTTCATAATGATTAGAAAATCATAGGTAAAATCACAAGTTCACTTCCTCCCATAAAAACAGAGATTTCAAACTCTACCATTCGCTTCTATCAAAAGCCTGATCTCCAAAGCTACGCCTAGACAACTGCAGTTCTATCACGTTAATGAACGATCAAACTCACTTTAGCATTTTGGCATAATCTAGATCAAATTAACGCACGTACTCACGAATATACATAACACTTTCGGAAGATCACTTGACCGGCATTATTGCTGAGGAATCAAACTATTTGTTGAACACAAAGATTTTACCTCGAGTCTCTCGACCTAGTTCCATCTGACTCCATAAATTCTTTCATCACATCTTAAAGCATTGAAGCTATGAAATGCATATATGTCTCCTTTAAAATTGAAAGGTTATATTTTCTAAATATATATATATATATATATATATATATATATATACTGTATATATAGGTGTGTGTGTGTTTGTGTACAAAGGGTTTGTTAAGATGTAATATACTACTCACCTTTTTTGCTATTGAATTTTCTTTTGTTTTTTCTTTATTGGATTTGAACCTTCTAATTTAACCAAGAAATATTTTCATCGTAATGTCTTTCATTACTGGAATAAACAGTAAAGTACCGTAACTGTTTTAAGGGTCAGGAAGTTTCTCTCAATTACACCAAGAGAGAAGATTCAATATTTGTTTGAATAGTAATAAGCTATAAAGTTATTTCTTTTTTTTTATAACAAGCCTCCTGTTAAACCCTGGAGATGCTCATTCTCTCGTGAAGAAAAGCCAGATTTTCCCCTACGAGTGATTGAGCTCTTTTGAAACTTATTCAAATTTTCAGAAGCGAAAGCTTTGTTTCGTATCTACTTATAAAAAGCTAAATAAATAATCCACATAAAGATACAACGGTGTGGGGCTCGTTAATGAGCAAAGAGCGGACAGTAATTAGAGGCCTGTGTGAAAAGGTTTCGTTCTGGTCTGTAGACTCCACTTTGCCCTGGGAACAATACAGCAGGTCATTTGAAGAAACGTTCTAAGAATTTGGGCATAGTGGCAGAATGTAATCACTTCCTGGCTAATACCTTTAACCTAATTCCAGCCTTCTCGTGCCGTTCGCTCACAGCATATCCCGAGTATTTCACCAAAAGATTTTGATGAATTACGACGGGATGACGCATTGCAGCATCACTGGGGTTTAGTGGTTAAATATATTTCACTTCTGGGTTACAGGTTTTAATGTTTTCTGATACAGAACAATAAAATGATCGAATTCTGATTATTAGTTTCAGTAAAGTCAAAAGTGACCATATGCAGCTATCTATTATGGTTAGTGTCGCGGTATGCCACTCAGATGTTGCGGGTTCGCGTCTCCCCCAGGGCAATGAAAAATCACTGGCTCTGTATCATGATCAGTTACTGCTGCAATGTGGGGTCTAGTGGGAGTGGCCCCTGCGTGTTTGTTCCATGTGAATAGGTTTCATCTACTGAAGTAATAATAATAAATAATAATAATATTCATTTTGCTAGGTAAGGTGAAAATGAGAACTGGGGTGGTTACATAGCAGGGTTTCTGTGCAGATAGGTGGATAGATAGAGAGAAATATAAATACACATGTTCGAAGATGATTCGACTCGTCGAATCATCATCGCTTCTTCACCAATCCCTGGAAGGTATTCAGTTTAATTCCAATTCGTTCTGTAAAGAATGTCTGACGTCATCGGAGCTTTTTCAGGATTTACGAAAACCTCGACGATACAAAGATTTAACCTAAATACGTGACAAATCGACTTAATCTGAATTCAGAGTAAACTGGATGTCAAAAATAATTTTTACTCTATAGATTAGCATCCGATATCCACAAGTTTTTTTTAAAAAAGTCCTCATTACTGGGCTTCCTTTCCAGTGCCTGGAAATTTATCATTTCCTTTCAATTTATGAATACATCACAAAGTCCCACTGCTTATGATACGAACTGCTTTTGTTGCATGTTTCCGATGGTGGTGGCTTTTACTAAAAGATCGCTCGGTAAAAACGTAGAAATCTATTAACCCATACAGTGAAAGGTTTACATTTTTGAGAGAGAGAGAGAGAGAGAGAGAGAGAGAGAGAGAGAGAGGCACTTGTTTACAAACACTCAGAAAAGTTACACATTCAAGAGCTTCTATTGCATATTGTAATAAAAGATTCTGAAAGGATTCCGCTTGGCTTTTCCCCGAAATGATCGTGGGATGTCGAGAGCGCTTTGGAAGTGTTCAGTTCGTTCATAATAATGTTTTCCTTAACAAAAGAGACAATCTAATTTTGCCTTCAATTAGTACACTTTGGACAGCAATCATTTTTACTCCCTGGACATACCAATTAGTTCAATGTTTTTTTTTTTTTTTTTTTTTAGACAGCGTGAAGCCAATTGATATAATTGACTTGAAAAATCATAAACCATTCTGCCATTATTAGAGGAAATGCCATCTTTTCTTTTGAGTGTGTGTGCGTGTGTGTGCAGGATCTTTTCGAATAATATTCATTCGCTCAGAAATTGCGTTTTTTAAACTTACCCACGTCACGGAAAATTCTGCTCAACATTAAAAGAGAAACTAGTTCATTTCTCTCTCTCTCTCTCTCTCTCTCTCTCAATAAATTAGCACTAACTAGTATGCAACAGCGAAGAATCGAAAAATGAAAATAGCTGTACTTGTTGTGATATCAGAAAAGTTCCCTGATTTCCCACAAATACAGGTTGCAATTCCTCTGCCATAAAAATAAATAAATGGAGATATTTAAACTACCAGATAATTCAATAAACAGAACTTTCAGAAATAAGTAAAACTGTTTACTCTACTGATTCTCCTTGAGATGAGCAATGTTTGTTGTTTTATTGTTAAAAGCAAAAAGGGCAATTTATGTACAGTAGCTATACACATGATTATTGTACGTCACATTAAGTACCATCATCGTTATTTCTTGCTATTTTATTTTCCTTTGAAAACCAACGAAATTTAGCAGTTTTAATTGTCAAAGGTCATACAATCACTATCATAATGAGCGGTTTTCAGACTAGCTTTATGATTTTCTGGTCGCTCATTTGTGTCAAAGACCTGACGGAATTTCTTTTTCAGTTTTCATGAACTCTCATTTCCAAAACAGAAATTCCCTGCTTTACACAATTCATTAAATATATTCTATTAAATTTCCATTTATTTCTAAACTATTCTTAAACCCATGATTAACTTAACTGTTATATTAAGTCTAAGTTGATAGAGAAAATAGTTTGGAAACAAAAACAGAAGAAATATAAAATACGTCCATTAAGCCATTACACCTGGCGATTTGTCTTCCAAATTAACGGCATGAAAACTTGTAAGAAGCGATGGAAAAATAGACCTGTAGTTGAAATTATTCACTTCATTGTACTGACCAAATTCTGGAGAATTTAGATGTTGGGGCGAAAAAGTAAAAAATGCGCCGAATTTTCTTCGGCGCAATCGAGTTTTCTGTACACCGTATGATGCTGTACAAAACTATCAGCTACGACCTCGCAACGCTCAGTTACTCCACAGATGCGGCGGAGTGAGGTTAGGTCGCACGCTTCCGGAAAGCGCTGCAGACGCACGAAACCTTAACCTTACTGAGGTTAGAGGGCTGCAATTTGGTATGTTTGATGATTGTAGGGTGAATGATCAACATGCCAATTTGCAGCCCCTAGCCTCCTTCAGTAGTTTTGGCATCTGAAGGCGGACAGAATAAGGTACAGACGGACAGACAAAGCCGGAACAACGGTTTACTTTAACAGAAAACTAAAATGCCGAGATCTAACCTTTCCTATGAAGACAAGGAAAGTTTTCATAAGACTTTCCTCCTGATTTTATTCTCTCGGAAATTTCTAGACCATTTCCCAACTTCATCACCAAATCCATACAGAGATCCTTACAATACCGAATAACGCGTTAATTTATGACCTTGATTATATATGAAAATAATCGCTCGGAATGTACGATCTATTAAAAAACTCAAATCTCTAGGACAGAATGAACTGTAACAAGGTATTGCGGACAAAGTACTAATACTGCAAGATTTCAGCAAATTTATTGTTTCAAAACAAAGTCAATGACTTCAGAAGATGGTGGAATAGTACCATACATACACTGTTTTTCCATTAATGAAACTGTCATGTATTTCCTTTGTAAATACAATTAATCAAACCCTGGTTTGGATAATGAGATGGTAAACAATCTGATATATCACTAAAAAAGTGTACTTCCTTAGAACTGTAAACGAGCTGAAATACAAACTACTTGCCGCGGCAAACCTAACAATTTTTTTAGTAATTAAAAAGTTGTCTGAACTAATATGATTACTACTAATATAGTCTAATAAATCTCCACTGGAATAAGTTTGACAAACGAATAGCAATGACATAAAAGATTTTCTTCTTCAAGTGTTCGTTTCTTAATAAAAAAAAATAAAATCAACTCTTCCCGTGGCTCTTTTCAACTAAACTGCGATGTTAAGTTAGTGCCCTTCAAATGTCAGAGAGAATATTATTCCCAATCCTCACGCCAATGCAGCCTCAGAATTATGGTTTTGGCTTTCAAAATGGGGAGGACAGAATGATTTTCTTTATCATGTTTTGTTGAAAAATGTAATCTCAAAAGCTAATATTAGTAGTAGAGTACAGCAAAACATAATTAAGACCATGGTTTTACTGCCGTCTAATATTTGCTCCAAACCAAAAACACCAAGTGAAACTGAAATACAGTAACTTTATATGAATATAAATATATATATATATATATATATATATATATATACTATATATATATATATATATATATATATGTATATATATATTATATACGAGTATATATATATATGTATATATGTATTAGAGATATATATATATATATATATATATATATAAATATATATATATATATATATATATATGCATATTGAATTCCCTTTCTTCTCCAGCTTCCCTGAGTTTCATAACCAGAGGCTGCTTCCTACGAAGAAGGCAAGTATCCTGACAGGCGAGGGAAGCAGGCCTGATGAGGGCCCCTAGGGTGAGGGCCAAAGGCACCTTAGTGAGGCCTTCTTTGAAGGCATCCTTGAAGGGGAGTGTCCTCTCCAGAAGAGGAAGGCAGGATTCCTTGGAAGATCTGATAAGAAAATCATTGCAGCTTGATTTCCCATTAATTGAATGGTCTTTATTACTTTATTTCTGTGTTTTCCAGTTGATTAAAAATTTTTTTTCAATTCTTGTATTGTACTCTGCATCACTTAGTTTGTATCAAAATCCTCCCATGCCAAGAATTCATTCAGGGGAAAGTGTATTTAGTATTATTGCCATCAGTCTGTGTAGCA
>NC_089794.1:51547397-51572397 GCF_040412425.1 Macrobrachium rosenbergii | reverse complement strand
ACCAAAGTGACTAATGCGGTCGGGTGTAACGCAGATAATTCGAGAAAGAAAACCAAGGGAAGTCAGCTCTCTTCAGCTGTACAATATAACGCACACAATCACATCTGACTTATCCCTCTTAAGTAAATGAAAATGGGGTAACAGTTATCTTATCCATTGATATCAAAAAGAACGTTGTCATAAACAGATATATTATCATGACACAATTAATCTAACCCTAAATAGGATAAGAACTGTCGTAATAATGCTGACAAATGTAATGTAGTTTATGACACACGATACTATGGATTATGATATTTTTATAATGTTGTAGACAATCTTAACAATAAAGACGGAGAGGGTGGAAAAATTTGACAGTGCTGGGTGATCTGAATAGAAAATAGGTAGTACTGAGAGTGGTATGGTGCCTATATTTGTAGTAGATGAACATACAAAATCTAGGAAAAAATCTTTTCCAAACATGCGAAGAAAGGCTTTTAATCTTGGAAACATACTGCTCAAAATACTCTTAAGAGTACTACGAGAAGAGGAATGGCATATATATACATATATATATATATATATATATATATATATATATATATATATATATATATATATATATATATATATATATATATATATATATATATATATATATATATATATATATATATATATATATATATATATATATATATATATATATATATATATATATATATTATATATATATACATACAGTATATATATTTGTAAATACACATACACACCATATATATACAGTATATAAATAATCAATATAAATATACACACACACACACACACACACACACACATATATATATATATATATATACATTATATATATATATATATATATATATATATATATATATATATATATATATATATATATATATATATATATATACATATGTACATAGACAAATATCAAATATATTATTATGTACACACAAACACACACATACATATGTACGTGTGTTCATGTATATATATAAACATAATTACAGTCTACACACTTGTTTAATCTAAAATGTGTCAGTCAAGATGGTGATCAATTTCCCTGCCTGAGCAACGATGATGAAATGGTGAAGGTGTTAAGGAAATGAAACTGATTCACATCCCCCTTGGCATGTGCGCTAAAGTACACGATAAAAATAAAGACTTGTAAATTTATTAACGGATCCCGGAGAGGTTAGTCAGAAAGTAAGAATTCAATCTAGTGCCTAAAGCTCTTATCACATGGCATAAAATCAAATTTTGTATCATGGAGTGACACTGGAAAGATGTGATATATATATATATATATATATATATATATATATATATATATATATATATATATATATATATATATATATATATACATATATATAGAGCATCGGAGGAAGGAGAGTTCCCAAAATCCTTTCAATGTGATATATTGTGCTGATGATTCAGGACCAAGTGCCCCGTTTTCAAAGCTACAAATTAAAAAGAACAATAGAATTAAAAATAGACTTAGATTAAAACACAATAAAAAGTTATTTTTAACACGAAGGAATGTAAAGGGAGGTACAGCAGAGGGGAACAGTGATTACCGGACAGTGCTGAAGGCAAGAGCTGAGTGACAGTCAGCCTCAGGGTCCGTTTTGGTTCCAACGGAGACTCAAGACAGGTACAGAGGAGTTGACGTGGACTGCGTATTTAATTGGGGAACCAGTTGTTTAATAAAAAAGATATTCGAGTATTGACAGTTGGTGTTCATTTGGAACTTTGCCTATTATTTTGAAATCCTTGTAATTAATATTGTATTTGCATTTTTTCCCATGGTCTCTAATACAGGAAAATTCGGGGTTTGACAGTTTGATGCCCGTGCCATAACTAACTCCGCGATGAGAATCCAATCTTACTTTCGACAACCTTCGAGTGGAGCCCACTTATTTCCCCAGGTCACATCTGGGGCAATTAAACAAATATATGACTCCCGAGGCCATCAAAGGAAGCAAACTTTCTTAACAAAGACTTAATGGTCATTGGATCACAAGGTATTAGTTTTAAATCGACTGCCGTAGGTGTTTGCTTATAATAAGTCTCAGTTCTTGATAAAAGTGTCTGTCCTAAATTAGGGGGACACTAGCGTAGAGAGGTAGTTTAGGTACTGTTGGTATTTCAAATTGTGGGTGGAAGATGTTATTTAGAAATTTTCGCAACTGTTTGTACGAGAGTTCAGATAGAAAACAGTTACTTATAAAGTACTGGTGGAGAAACAATTTCTTCATGAAATGCATTCCATTCGGATGATAAAGAGATGTGGAAGAGAGTAGACAACGAATTTAACTTAAGATTTAGAAAAAAAAATGGTGATAACAGTTAGAAACCAAACCAGTAAAAGTTCTCTTTCTAAAAACTGTGGTATTAAAATGTACATTACGCCTAAAAAACGACACATCAAGAAAGGGAAGTTTATTTTCATTTTCATATTCGATTTTGAACTTAATATTTGGATGCATTTGATTGGCAAATTCAAGGAATTCGTCTGCCCGATCTTTAATTCTAAATAATAGGAACGCTTCGTCAACATATCTGCTATAAAAAAGAGGAATTATGAATTTTTCAGCTTATCTACGAACACTAAATGAAAGAAAAACGTCTTCGCTACATCATCAAATTTGCTTGCCACATTTTTTGCTTGCCATCATCATCTTCAAGTTATTCTTGAGTAAGAGACGCCTGCTGCCTTTCATAAAATATTAAAATTCCTTTCATAGTCTCCCCAGCGAAAAATAAACAACTTTTCTCTTCCGCGTCGTCCTTTTGTTGCAAAAACGTATCCTACGCCTTCCTCACAATTCTTCATTAATCTCAACACAGATCGAGAGAGAGAGAGAGAGAGAGAGAGAGAGAGAGAGAGAGAGAGAGAGAGAGAGAGAGAGAGAGCATTACCAAAAGGGAAGCAGGAGGCGGGAAACAATAACGACGTGATGCAACGATGTCGTGCAGAGGACCACTGTGGAGCCTTCTGCTTGTCTCAGACGTCTTCCGGACAGATGGAATAGTAGTCTTTATTTCCTCTGCCAGTCTTTTTATTTCCTGTATCTTAAGAGAGAGACGAGGATGGTAGTGGAGAAAGACACGACGAGGGAGAGACTATGCCGATGATGGAGGAAATACTCGTAAAACTAATTTTTTTTTTACATCGTATTATGGACAGTCATGTGTTTATCAGACAACAAACAAATATATTAAACTGGCAAATATAAGCACAAAAAGTCGGATACGCGAGTTTGTGTTTGGATATTTTAACGACAAATTTAACACCGTTACTTGAACTAAATAATCAAAATGAGGATGGCAACAGACAAACAGAAATTAAGAAGATATTTTTGCGTATGTTTCTTTATTGTTTCAATTAGTTATCTATCTCTCAAGCCATCTATGTGTGCATATCCACACACCGCATATATTTCAGAGGATACCGTAATGATTGGCGATAATGAAGCGAAGCCGTAGAAACTTCTGAAAGGGTTCGATTGTGTTTGCAATGGGAGAAAGTTAAGAGTAAATGTGGGAAGTAAGATTATTAGGGTAAATAGAAAACAGGAAGAAAGAGCGATAAATGTTAACGTGGGTGAAAGAAGAGCACAGGCTGTTGATTCGACTTTGGGGTTGATGTTCCAGCGGATGATGGTAAAATGAGATGTGAACTGCAGAATAGGTCAAGCAAGAAAGGCATCAGGATGTGTGCAAAAGACTGGTAAGGGACTTCAAGTGTATATGGAAGCCATAAAGTAGACCCAGGTCTACTCTATAGAATTGAAGTCTGGCCGTAGAATTCAAATGAAAGACAAACCTTGCAGCTGCAGAGATGATTACTGTTTGCGCAGTATAATTTTTTATGCTATAATCAGTTACTGTGTACTGTTCTAACGAACATAACGTCCTTAAGTAATCAAAACTTGATGTGAAAATCTCAGAGAGAGAGAGAGAGAGAGAGAGAGAGAGAGAGAGAGAGAGAGAGAGAGAGAGAGAGAGAGAGCACATAAAATGTATTTCCGTTTTCAGATTTCCTGTGTATCCAAATAAGGGGTGTCCCTCTTAAGTGATAAATCGAGAAGCAATGGTTGACACGCATATTAACACGAGCGCGCGCTACTCATCCACACACACACACACACACGCACACACACGAAGAAACAATAAGTCACTGAAGTGGTCATATCAAAGAACCAATGCTTCTTTCTAAATAAGAGAGAAAATTTAGACGTTACTGTGAGAAAGAAATTATTATTCATATTGACATAAGAGCTGGATTGCAATTCCCTAAAACAGAATGACGTAGAGCAGTAAAGGTTAAAAATGAGGCCAATCCCTTTATCTCGAGAGTGTCCCAAATGAGAGAGAGAGAGAGAGAGAGAGAGAGAGAGAGAGAGAGAGAGAGAGAGAGAGAGAGAGAGAGAGAGAATAATTGAAATGACATTCTCTTGCCTTCCAACATCCCCTACTACTTCATAGCAACCAATTGGGAGATTTACATTCGGGAAATAATGTGTATCTTCCTGTCCTTGCGCCACGACCAGGAACTCGTTACACTTCTCGGAAAATGTTATTAGACTTTTAACAAGTTTCGTGGTTAATGGTTAACACCAGCCAGTCCTCTCTCTCTCTCTCTCTCTCTCTCTCTCTCTCTCTCTCTCTCTCTCTCTCTCTCCGAGATGGTCCCTGGTGTTTTCTACAGCTGTCGAATAACACAGAATTTTATTGGTAAATGTCGTTACATTTGAATTATTTATTCATGTGATTAAAAGTAAGCTGAAACTTTGTCGGTAAAAACTGTGTATTAGAGAGAGAGAGAGAGAGAGAGAGAGAGAGAGAGAGAGAGAGAGAGAGAGAGAGAGAGGAGAGGTTAAATATTGGTAAAACGACCTATATTCCTATGCTCTTGAAAAGCTTTTATCAAAGGGGCAAAGAAAAATAATATAGTTCCTGAATCACTGCGGATGTAGAATCACACGGCATATGAATATCATCAAATTACTTGTAAAAGTTTCTCTTTCAATGAGCTTCAATGAAAACCTGAAATTACGTGACGCAATTTCAGTGAACATAGTTGTACCATTTCAGGAAAAGTGTTTGAACTGCTGTTTCTTTAACTGCACGAAATTTTCCAAAGACTTCTGTTTATCGTTTGCATGACGCGGCTGGTTCAATAGAACTTCCAAAGAAAGAAGTGTGATCTCATTCACATCAGAGCACGAATTCCGGTCCTATGATTTTCGTAATTGCGGAACGAGAGAATTTGATTTCGTTTGCTTGTTTCATGGGTCGTTTTGATAACAGTATTAAAGTTCTGTTCACCATAAATGCCAATGAATTATTATTTTTAAAGCTGCTGTTAGTATAACTGCTAAAAAAAATCACAATGTCGTGATTAAAAGTTGTATATTAAAAATCCATAATTATGTCTGTAAATCGTATTATTTGTAAACGTAAAAACAAACACTTTCGTGCAACTGAACGTGCGTGCCTCCTCAGTGTTGACGTCAGCACTAATAGTGCAGCAGATTGCTGTAAAAATTGTTCAGATAGTGAAACAAGCATGAAATTTGGCACAAACATTCCTAAGACTACGCTCTCTTAGAAAAGGGCGCTGGCCACCTGAAAATCCAAGATGGCGGCTATTTTTCAAAATGGCCGCCATCTATGTTGAGATTCACTGGTTTGGGAGCATCTATTGGATGGAATATGCCAGTTTTTTTTTTAAACCTCGACTTTTAGGTTATAAAAATGTTCCATACCACACATTTTATTGAAAACCCTTACTAAATGAATTGTAACCAAGATGGCGTACAAAATGGTTGCCATAAAAGTTTTTTTTTCTATCCACAGCGCTAGCAGACATAGAGACCAACTGTTTTTATTTAATGGTATATTCATGTGATCAGACAGTTTAACTAATATGCTATTTTCAACTGAAATAGTAAAGGTATGGTCACATACAACATTGTGTCTAAGACTGTAACCATAAAAGAAAAGAAGAGAAATACGGACTAAACGCAACCAATCTATGTATAGGTCTCTCAACCTACACCTTTGAAAAATTCGAGGATAAGAAGGTAGGCATAGCATGACACGTTGGATGCTCAAGCTAGATTATCTACTGAAGAGAGGGCAATATTTATCTAGACTTCATATTTGCAAGTGCACAGAGCTGTGCAGGGAAGACCCAGCTTGTAGCACTTGCACCTTTCCCGACAGCCTGCTTTGCATCCACATTTGGTAAGCTGTTGGCAACTCTTGGCTAAGGGCGAGTTGGTTGTCAGAGGACTTGCCATGCTTCACCAGACTTTTGCCATCCCCACTCAGCAGGGTTCTCTGGCTGTGGCTGACACTGGGTGGCCTGCCCCACACACAACCAGCCTGGCACGCAGCACGCTTGGTGTGTTGGAGGAGAGCTCCCTGGTTGGTGGAATGGCCTCATATGCCTTTTTTGTTTTCTGGCAAACATATCAAGTCTAGCCTCATCCACAGTGCCAGCAGTGCTGGATCTTTCATACATAAGTATGACAAACCTCTCCAGGACCTTCAGGTCACTCTCTTCCACTCTGAGAGGGTAGTGACTCAGTTTGGAGAACACAGTGGAGGCCTCTGGAAAGATGTTCCATGTCTGCCAGGCGGTCTTCTTGCCCTTGCTCCGGGAAGGCTGACACTGTATCACAGCCTGTGAACGCATGCATGGAAGAAGAGCATGCCATTCACCTTCTCCTGGCCCAGAGAGTTGCACAGGTCATGCACAGCAATCCAGCGCAGGCTCTGGCCTTGGCCAAATGCCACCCATAGCTTCTCTAGCCCTAGATTGTGGAGAGTGGAGAAAGCACTGACTGCAACGACAAGAACATCTGTGTCATTTGCTTTAACTGTGATGGTCTTGGCTCCATGTTCTGTGGCATATTTGGCATGGAGAAAGATGCGGGTGTCAGCTTCCTCATGAGAGCACTTTTCCAGTCCCTGAAGACTAGCCTCATGAGTGCTGAGGACAGCAGACCCTTTCGTGGCAATGACAACATTTGTGGCAGACATCTGGGCAACTTTGTCTGCCAGGAACTGGAACAACTCTGTCTTGTTGGCATCGTGTCTTAGGAAACTGCGCCAGTTGGATGGAATTGTGTTCTTGTCTGTCACCTTGCGCCTTCCTCCTTGACCACGTTGGAGCCTGGTCTCAGCTTTGAGGCTGGATGTATTGTATACATCAAATACAAGATGTGATGATGTGTACTTGCTGCTATAGGATTGTATCACAGGCAAGAAGTCGCAAAGTGCATAGCCCTCAAAGGTCTTTCCTTTCTTTGGTGGCAAGGCATGGACCAAAGCTGATCCATCTACAATGAGGACATCAGTCTTTGATTCTTTGTCTTCTAGTGTAACATGACTCTCCAGGACCGAGGTCAGCTGAGACTTCTGACATGTGTACAGCCTACCACCCTCACTAAGGGAAGCTGGGAATGTTTGATTCTCGTGCTGGAAGAATTCCTGCAGATCACATTCACAGCTCTGACAGGATATAAATAGCTTTGAGAAAAGCTGGCAATCCTCCTTCAGAAGTTTCTGCTTTGACTGTTCTACAGGAGCAGCTTCTTGCCTGAAGAAGTCAGTTCTGTTCTTCTTTATCGGCTCATAGAAGGAGACTGCATTGTTTGCCAAAGAGTCTGAAAACTTCTGAAATTTAGTGCGGCCTCTGTCAAGGTGTGTCTGTAGAAGTTCTGCTGAGCTGGGGTGGGCAATGTCTTTGTTGTCAATGGAATACAGATCCTGGCTCTCTTCCTGAAAAGGACTTCCCAAGTGTTGCAAAGCCAATGACAGCTTGCTGACTCTCTCAAGAATGTCTTCTGCGCATGAGGTGTTTGTTCATGGTGTGTTGTCTGCTCATTAGACTCCTTACTTTGAACCTCTGTTTCGTATGCAGACACCAAGCGGATGATCTCTGGGCCAGCCACCATCCATCTTCTGAGTGCTGACGGATCTTCAGTCAGCCCAATGGCTCCGCCATCAGCCTTTATAAAGGCATTGGTCTGCTCATGAGCTTGGTCAAGAGCCATTGCTGAGAACTGGCGACTGGTCTTGTGCACAACAAAGTTGCCAGCCTTGAACTCCTTGTGCAACTCCGGGTGTGAACTCTCTAGGTAAACATGTCCCTGAGGTGAATAGGCAGCCAACGAGCATAGTTTGTATTATTGTTGGAAAAGAAGTAGGGTATCAGCTCATGCAATGCCTGGCAGTAGAGGACAAAATTGGCCTCACGGAAGGACCTGATCAGTAGGAATATCACAAGTTCCATAGACAACACCATAAAGGTCACACCACTCCTCAAACTCTAATGCCTGCTCATTGTTGTTTGCTTTCTCAGCACAGTAGTCAGTGTATGCCGTCCTCAGGAGTTTGTACAAACTAGAGGCTGTAACCTGGTGCATTTGCCGTGTCCTGGTTACACTTGCAGCTGACAGGAAGGATTCTGCAGTTCCAGATGAAGCAACTCCTGCCTCCACCAGAGCTCCTGTCCAACCACTGCCATGAAGAAGAGTACCAAGAGATGTCATTGCTGCCATCTCAATGTGCAGACCACCAAACATTACCAGATACTTGTCTTCGCCATACTGATCAGGCCACTGCCACTGCACCTGCTTTGCTACGGCATAGATTGGCTGATCAGCTGTGATTATGGGTATCTGGCCAGGGTTCAGAAAATCAGTGACATCCTGCACTTTCTGCATCACGTGTTTGATCGTAGCAACAGAATGAGCCTGATCACGCAGGAGAGGAAGCAATGAAGTTATGGTTACTTCAAATTCTGGGCTTCTCTTCATTGAAGCGTGATGAGCTGACCGCGTCAGATTCACTGCATCATCTATTTCCTGGGTGACTATGACCTTGTCTAGCCACTGATACTCCAGTGCAAGCTGTGGCCCCAAGATATCTGTGGGTGGCTTTGGTATTGCAGTGTTTGGTGGCACAGGGTTCTTTGTTTGAAAGGAAGCTGGTGAGATGTTTGTGAATGTGTCCGGCAATTCAGGCACCGACCTCACTTTCTCAGGTGCAAACTTTAGTTGCTGTCTTTCCTGTCCAGTGTTCTCCTTGGTGGGGTGCTGAAATATGGAGATGCTAGTTCCATGGAAGGAGGTAGTGGCAGTAGTTGCAGATGGGTTGTGGTCGATGTTGTCCATCACTGCAGTGGTGAACAACCCTTTTCGCAGTACTGGGGGACAGACTGGCACATCCTGTCTATTCAGGTGCGGCTATCTAACTATAGCTGGTCTGGGGCTGTTAGAAAGCATTTGGGACACTAAACTAAACTATACTACAACTACTAGTCTAAGACTACAGGATTAGTAAAGCTGGATTAGCTGGCACTGAACCCCATGCTGAGTTACACAGCAGTGATGTCACCAGTGTGCCCTGGTTGTGTGCAGACATACACTCTTTTACATTTATTAATTTTCCTTCAAAATTGATGAGTTATTCGAAAGAGATGGCCTCATTAGGATCTAAAACCACAGAAACCAAGATCCATGCTTAAAACGATAATTGTTGAACGGGCATTATTTCTCATTATAATTATTGTTTCTACCTTTTCTTGGCAGCCATATAGCCCCCATATTTAAAGGTAAACTGTACTGGGAAGCTACAGAAACATAATATTCACAAGAAATAGTATGGAAGAGCTTTACCATATTGCTAGAAGCAAATACATGCCATTCTAGTGAAAAATTAGCCAAAATCTGTCGATACTGGCCGCCATCTTGGAATTTGGCCGCCATATTAAATTTTTGCGTGGCCAGCGCCCTTTCTGATAGAGGAACTTTAAAGAGCACTTGTGCAAAATTTCATGCTTGTTTCACTATCTGAACGATTCTTATGAAATATGCAATTATCTGCTGCACTATAAGGAGGAACGCTGTTCAGGTGTTCAGAATCTTTGTTTTTAACTTTATGAATAATATAGTTTACTGACATAATTGTGGATTTTTTTTATATTACAACAATAGTATAGCTATTATTTGTATTGCTACTGTTGTGATTTTTATCATCAGTGATTTATATCTCATAGTTTATTATAGCTGAACATACCCTTCAAAGTAAAAGATAGAGCACAGAGTTCGGTGCAACAGAAGTCTTATCATTCAACGTCAAAAACTCTTGGTTGAACTGATCTTTATATCTATTCTTCTTCCTAAATACGGGGATTAACACTCATTCGTTCTGACATCTGTCCTTTGCCTCGACCAACACTACGAGTCGCTATCGCATCCTTCCTTCAAAGATTTCATCATCCTACACCCTTTACTGCAGTTTATCCTTCCCCATTCTCTCAATGTGAACAAAAAGCCTCTTAACATTCTGACCAATCCTTTACCATTCAAAGCTTTGTAGCAGATCTTCGTCAAGTTTCATGTCCTCGCCTCATCAAACCTAGATGTTCTGCACAGTTTATTCAAAAACTTTCAAGTTTTCACTTTCAATATCCTGTCTTATTTGCTCTTTATTCATCTCTATGGTTTCATCATCATCAGTATAATTTAATCATAAGGAACTTAATCATAAACAACTACCTGAGAGAACTAGACCCATTTGTCAATGATGCTGCTGACATTCATCAGTTCACCTTGTATTTCAGTGACTCAACTTTCAGAGGCTTTTCTGTTCTGTTGGATTTCTGCACATTATTGGAACCCGCTGCCGCCCTTACAAAACTTGTGAGGTCTTTTGCACGTTTCAGCAATTGTAGTGAGAGCTTAGGTGCTCAAGTATCTGGCCTTCATTGGTGGTCACTAATCCATGTGCAGACCATGTGCTTAACCTCACTGACTAAAAGGCAAGAATGATAACAAACATACTACTGCTTTGCATTCATTAGTGGTCACCTTTCCAAAGATTGATTAAACTCAACATTATCAACTTTACTGAATTAAATTTCAGGATCTCAGGTTTTCTAATGAATTTCAGAAACTTTCCCACTTTCGTCAAATACAAACAACCGCTACTCTTTTATCCGGACTTTGAGACCAAAATGAGTGTAAAAGCCTAGACTTCCCTCTGCTAAAATTTCCCTTCAGCTTCCTTTTATTATACACAATTTCCATTCACCGGTCATTAGAACTACACGCCTGTAACACTGATCAACACAGGATTATCCTATTCGCATACTCACCTCTAATGAATAAATTTCTTGATCTAAGGCTGTCGAATAAGAAGTCTTAGTTGAATATGCCCCACGGATATGCTATGCCTCAATTATCTGAAAGTTGAGGCTACGAGAAAAGCCCCCTTACAAATATTAAGTTTCTTTACTATAAAAGGCTTCCTTAAAAGGACTAATACCGGAAATAAGAAAATTAGAAGACATACAAGTTGAACGGAAATTAAAGATAGGAGGAATAAGAGAGAATCGGGATGATGAAGGGGGAAGAGAAAGAAGAAAATATAGAGGCTGAGTTAGAAGGTCCACATTCTCTCTGATCTGTTAAGACATCAGGCTGCATTAAATCAAAGGCTTTATATAGGTATCGGGGGATCTGGGATCTTTCTTAAATCATAGTCGATGCAGGAACATTTCCTTTTTAATTTTTTGTAACAGAAAACTATTGTGATGGCTTTGTCTGTCCGTCCGCACTTTTTCTGTCCGCACTCAGATCTTAAAAACTACTGGGGCTACAGGGCTGCAAATTGGTATGTTGATCATCCACCCTCCAATCATCAAACATACCAAATTGCAGCCCTTTAGCCTCAGTAGTTTTCATTTTACTTAAGGTTAAAGTTAGCCATAATCGTACTTCTGGCACCGCTACAGGTACCAACAACACAGGCCACCACCGGCCCGTGGCTGAGTTTCATGGGCAACGGCTAAGAGTTTCATGGACAGAGGCTAAGAGTCTCATACAACATTATACGCTGTACATAAAACTCGATTGAGCCGAAGAATCTTCGGCGCACTTTTTACTTGTTTTTAATTAGAGACAGATACACAGTTAGATAGAAATGACCAGTTCGCGTGATTTATTCAAGACAGTAAAGTAGTATCTGTATCTTCGAAAGACATTCATTCGGGAATGTTATGAACTCTTACTCTGGCCAAATACTTCTCCTGGGTTCTCAGGCAAGTTCTCTTTTACTAATAATTCAAAACTTTTGAACTCGTCAACAGTTATTTTTAACGTTTATCTGTGAGCATCGAATTTTAAACTATGATTTACTTATGTTCCCAAATTCACAGCTTCATCTTAAAAGAAGGGGTACAATGTATAAATGGTAGAGTATAAACCCAATTTTTGCTTTCTATGTAAAAAAAAAAAGTGCAGCATTTTTTTCCTCCTTTTTAGATGTGATATACAAGACTATATCCAAATAGATTTTTGCAAGAGAAACTATGAAATTTTGCAGCATTAAATCAAGTTATCTCTAAAATTACAGATGTTATTTTCTTTGAAAAGCAGTGATACCAACTCCACACGCAGGATTATACAAAGCCACAAGGGATTCCTCCTCCTCAAATGAACAGCAACATCTAATGTATATTGCAACATTTCTCATTCCAAAGAGAGAGAGAGAGAGAGAGAGAGAGAGAGAGAGAGAGAGAGAGAGAGATTCCATAAACCAACTCCATTCATAAACAATGATGAGACGATGTGTTCCTGAAAGGATGACGACAGTCAGCGTGATGTAATGCTGCAGAGAGTTGAGACGACTGTCAGAGCAAAAAATAGGTGTGCAAATACATATATAATTTTAACTTTACTGTAAACATTCGCCTTAATTACCACAAAAAGATATTACTAGAAGCCTAAGGACTCGCCCGCAAAACTGATTTTAAATGAAAACTGAAAATTAAACATCATTATTATAATTTTTTAATTAGTTTTACCAGGCTACTGAGCTGATTATCAGCCCCCACGGGGCTGTCGAAGGATTTGTTTATATTTTTACTTATTTTTTCATATCTTGTCAATTGAATTACAGATTTAATATATATATATATATATATATATATATATATATATATATATATATATATATATATATATATATTTTGTCAGAGCTTCAACATTTACAATTAATCCAATTATATATATATATATATATATATATATATATATATATATATATATATATATACATATATATATATATATATATATATATATATATATATATATATATATATATATATATATATATATATATATAATTGGATTAATTGCAAATGTTGAAGCTCCTGACAAAATTTCACTGATGGATTTATTTCCTAAACTTGATAGTCGCAAACCTGAAGAAATTGGGCATCTAAGTAGGAGGTCGCTGGTAACGGAAGAAAAGTAAAATGGAATGGAATATCGAACTTAGGCCAAAGGCCAGGCGCTGGGACCTATGAGGTCAGTCAGAGCTGGAAAGGAAATTGAGAGTAGGTAGGTTCGAAAGGTGTAACAGGAGGGTTAGCAGAGGTGGATAGCAAGATGGAAGAAAGATGTGAACGTAGGTGCAGTAAAAGAAATGAAAGGGGTTGCCACTAGGTGCCGAAGAGGCGCTGCAAAGAACCTTTAGTAATGGCTACAGTACACCCCAAGGGTGAACTGACGGCACTACCCTTACGGAGGAAGAAAAGTAAAGGGTAAAGAACAATGCAACTGCCCTAGAAAGACACATAAAAGAACCTATTGCGTGCAGTCTGCCGTGTAAGGGTTACAGTAAGCGCTATCCCTAAGAAATAAATAACAAGTCTGTGAGTTAATATCAATATTCATGTGAAGTTCACACGACTGACACTTGTAAAAGAGATATGTGTGACTTTCTTGTCAGAACTATCCGGCGTAATCTTAAAAATGAATAATAATTATAACTTTAAAGTCCTAGTGTCCTTACACTCATTAAAAGCGAAACATATCAGTGACGCCCAAGACACGAAAATAAACTTCCTAAGAATAAGTTTAAATGGGTAACGGAAGAAAATATGAACCACTGAACAGACTTTGAGAGACCTCACCTAAACCTTTATTGGTGGAAGAGATAAGACAACGGGGCCAGTTCATGAAAACAGATTTCATGACACGTCTCCTTCGTCCTTTTTTGATTATGCTCGTTTCGTCATAACTATAAAGTGTTATAATATGTTATGATTTTTCCATTTAAAAAGCAGAGACAGAAAAAAGTTTACTCAAACGTTTTTATACTTTTAGTAGGGTGAATGTATTGATGCGTTTGATCTTTCTGAAAACTTATAATGCTATGGACCTGCGCTTATTATTTTCTATCTATCTATTTCTGTCGTTGTTGACTTTTAAATATGTAACGTCAAAGACCATAAAAAATAAATATTTGCTACTGATTGCAATGTCAATTAATTAGCCGTCCAACCGAGGGAATTTGCCTAACAGTTCTAAGAGTTTTGCTTACAATGGATATTTCCTTCCCAACATATCCAGGTATAAATATAACAATCCTATCAAAAAATTCTTACAAGAATGGTATTGATAATATCTCATGCGGATGCAGACCCTTTAAAAAGAGCTCTTGACTTTATAATTCTCTACGAGTATCTTGAAGTACTTGCAAGGATGCTTACTGCAAAGAAAGAAGGAAGAGGTAAAAGTCAATGTTTACATAGTTTACGAGTTTGTTATATGAAAACACTCTGATTCCTGTCTGGTTTCCTAAGCGCCAAGATCATCGATCTGCACAGTAGAGTCAATACTTTACCGGCATTTCTATTGTCCAAAAAAAGTCCAAGTAAACCGTTTGCTTTACCATACACAGAGATGGTCATGGGGCTTAGGAAACAGGAGAGGAATCAGAGACTTCATAGAACAAACTCCTTCATTATTAACTTCTTGTCTCTTCTTTTCTTTCATTTCAGTAACTTACTGCTCATTCTTCTCTCCTCCTAGTTGCCACGCGATGCTAAGATAAAGTCGCATATTATTTATTTCCCCTTATAAATGAATATAAAATGATACTCTGCAGCAGACAATCTGACAAATGAATCATGCGTGACTCAAAACAAATACATTTTTAATCATATAAAAGCGCGTTATGGATGAATATCTCTTGTTGTGAGTTATTTGTTATTATCATCACAAAAAAATGATGAGTCAAAAGTTAAGTATACTTTAGTTTTACCAGACCACTGATGAGTTATTTGAATTATGTGCTCTTGGAAACCCTGTTAATGTTGTGAAATCTACTCTCACATGCTATTTATAACTAGAGAATAATAAAAACAACAATAATGGTAACAACACCTACTCTAACTTTTTTTACATGATGTTGTTGGCACCTATAGATGACTCATCATGTCCATACTTATCAAGCGTAATAATGACCAGTATAGTAAGTGATAATATTCTAATACTCCACTGTGATAAACCAACGTCGTAATAGTAATGCAGAATTAGATCAAATAAAAGTTAACTGGACAGGGTATAAGGAAATCATGAAGTTTAGAGCTGGGTACACTTCGTCTGCCTCTCCGTAACAAAAAAACGATTAATTTCCACTCGCATGTACTGAACATATTACAGAAGAAAGTGTATTGTATACCAGCCAGTTCTAATAACGCCTAACGATATCCTTACCTGCTAAATTATTTATAACTGAATAACCAGAATATTAACTTTTGATAATAAATTCTTGTGAAATCTCTGCCTTTGGCTAATCTAGAAACACCATATAGTCTTGCAGAAAATATCTCATGATTTTTAGTTTTCCATAAAAGAGAACTAATGAAATGGCTATTTGTCTGTCCGTCCGCACTTTTTCTGTCCGTTCGCACTTTTTCTGTCCGCCCTCAGATCTTAAAAACTACTGAGGCTAGAGGGCTGTAAATTGGTATGTTGATCATCTACCCTCCAATTATCAAACAGACCAAATTGCAGCCCACTAGCCTCAGTAGTTTTTATTCTAATTAAGGTTAAAGTTAGCTATGATCGTACATCTGGCACCGCTATAGGTACCAACAACACAGGCCACCACCGGGCCGTGGCTGAGTTTCATGGACCGCGGTGGAGAGTTTCACGGGCCGTAACTGAGAGTTTCATACATCAATATACACTGTACAGAAAACTCAATGGCGCCGAAGAAACTTCGGCGGATTTTTTACTTGTTTAAGATCCTTACGTGCTCTCTGTCAGCAAGCAGAAAATCAAGCTGTTTCAACAGTGATCAAAAATCGAGAAATTCACGAAAAGAAAAGAAAAAGGTTTTTTCCTCAACACCGAATCTAAATCACACCACTTTCTCTCTTCTTTTGTGCATGTCAAAGGGAGAGGATACGAGTCTAGGTCCCCTCCTTGCAGCACAAGACAATCAAGTGCAATTAGCAAGTATAGTGCAATCAATATCAAAAATATTCATAGCAATATTTCCATTCGTTTGACATTTTGGTGTTACTCGGTCATATTTTATGTTATCAAAAGATTCATTTCATCCTGCAAACAAGGGATTTGATATTGCAAACCCATGGGGATTCTCAGGCAAATACTTTCACAATACAAGAATTTATATATATATATATATATATATATATATATATATATATATATATATATATATATATATATATACATATATGTGTGTGTGTATGTTTATATATTATGTGTACACACACATGCATATATATATATATATATATATATATATATATATATATATATATATATATATATATATATATATATATATATATATATATATATATATATATATATATATATGACTTTTTATCACATGACCGTGATTCATATACAATCAGTAAGCTACAAAGGTCTTTTAATATCAATTTGCTCTACCTCGGAAATAATACATTTTCATGTATGTTACCGAAGAATTTTTAGTTGATAATAAGTTCGTCGTCCTGTGGCTCGAACCAGCCAAGGACAGAACTCAGGACTACAGTGGACGCATTTAACCCAACGGCCAGCAAGTGAAGTATAAGTGGATATCGTCTCCCATATACAAATGCCCGTCGAACTCAGGTGTTTGTATTTAGAGACGATATCCACCCACCTCTATATGCTAACGGTGGTGCGTTTGTCGCACGCAGCCATACTGACTGTATATGAATCACAGTGATGTGATAAAAAGTCATAATATGGCTGCGTGTGACAAATGCACTACACGGTTAGCATGGCAGAGGTGGGTGGATATCGACTCTAAATACAAACACCTGAGTTCGACGGGCGATTTGTATATGGGAGACGATATCCACTTATACTTTACTTGCTGGCGCGTGGGTTAAATGCGTCCACTGTAGCCCTGAGTTCTTGTCCTTCGCTGGTTCAAGCCCACGGGACAACGAACTTATTATCAACTAAAAAATTCCCCTTCGGTAACATATATGAAAATATATTATTTCCCAGGTAGAGCGAATTGGATATTAAAGGACGTTTGTAGCTTACTGACTGTATATGAATCACGGTGATGTGATAAAAAGTCATAATATGGCTGCGTGCGACAAACGCACCACACGGTTAGCATGGCAGAGGTGGGTGGATATCGTCTCTGAATACAAACACCTGAGTTTGACGGGTGATTTGTATATGGGAGACGATATCCACTTATACCTCACTTGCTGGTCGCGTGGGTTAAATGCGTCCACTGTAGTCCTGAGTTCTTGTCCTTCGCTGGTTCGATCCCAAGGGATGACGAACTTAATATCAACTAAAAAATTCCCCTTTGGTAACATATATGAAAATATATTATCTCCGAGGTAGAGCGAATTGGATATTAAAGGACGTTTATAGCTTACTGATTATATATATATATATATATATATATATATATATATATATATATATATATATATATATATATATATATATATATATATATATATATATATATATACAACACGTAAGCTGATGGACAATTAAAATTGCTCTTCTTGTACATATTTATTTCCCGACGTTTCGTAATTCTCATATTATAATTACATCTTCAAGGGCTCTAAAATGGATAAAAAACAACACAATTAACATAAAACTCAAACTGAAAATTTTTTACACTTAAAATTATACATTTAAAACAAGATATATTAAAATATACCAACTATTGGACCAACCTTCCATCAGAGTAAAAGAAACATAAATGGAAGGAAACTAACAAATAAAAAAGAGGAAAAGACACCTTAAGACAAGAAAAGGGGAGTGGCTGTTGACTGCGTGTTTAATGGGGGAACCAGTTGTTTGATCAATAAGGACTCTAAAATGGGTAATTCCTGAGTGCTGGGTGTTTGTCCGATGATTTTAAAATGTTTGTTTTCAATGTATGTTTTGCAACTTTTAGCATGAGTTGTTATATAGGAATGCTCCGGGTTTGTGAGTCTGCTGCCTGTCCGAAACTGACCCCTCTATGACAATCGATGCGCAACTTCAGCAGCCTCTGTGTGGATCCCACATAAATCCCGAGTTACACCTGGGGCAAGTATATTTATATACCACACATAAAAATCCCTTAACCATCCGCTCTCTGTTTCAGTTCAAGGATCGTCTGTGCCCTTTCATGTCCTCTTGTGTGGTATATAAACATACTTGCCCCAGATGTAACTCGGCGATTTATGTGGGATCCACACAGAGGCTGCTGAAGGTGCGCATCGATCATTTCTTTTTGTTCTTACCTTTGGAATTCGTTATAGCGACTACTTCGTAGCGTCACATGGCGAATATCGTTAAAAATTTAGTTTAAATGAGGTTTATGGTGGTGTTTTGGCAACAACACTTCCCTTCCCTGTTGTTGTATGGGAGATAAACCTTCTCCCTTCCCACACACACACATAAACACAGACACGACTGAGTGTGAATTGTAGAAATGCAATATTTTTTATCTATCGTCTTTGTTCAGTGGAGATGCTTTTTATTCTCTTCTGATAGAGGAACGTAACTTCTCCTCCCTCTTCCCTTCCCCTCTATCTTTCCCTCACCCTCCCATCCCCTCCCCCTTTCCCTTTCTCCTCCCTTCCTCTTCCCTCCCCTCTGACCTCCCCTACCCGTATAATGTCATTCAGAGTTTTCCTGGGCAGCATCTGGTTGGTCAGCTGATATATATATATATATATATATATATATATATATATATATATATATATATATATATATACATACTCATATACATATATATATATATATATATATATATATATATATATATATATATATATATATATATATATATATATATATATATATATATATATATATATGTGTGTGTATATAATGTATATATAGATATATATATATATATATATATATATATATATATATATATATATATATATATATATATATATATATGAATGTCTTTTCCTGTAATACTACAGTGTAATATGAAAATAAGAAGGCCCATAAAACACTATTTAAACGTTGAAACCATATATTTCAGGCACTTGCTTCTGTGCCCCTGTTCACTGGTAGAATATGGACATATGAAATTTTTACAAGGATATATATACAAAACATAAAGGTGTGGCGTTAAGTCTCCGATAGTATGGAGTGACCGTTTTTCTAAGAAAGAGGAGAATGACCAATTCCCTAGTGATTTTGGCCTCATTAGCTCCCGTTTGGCGACGGATCTGGAGGTCGCCTTTCCTGGGCCATCTTCTTCAGTAGCGGTCTTAGAATTAGAGCGTCGATGTCGTCCGATTTCCAATGTCCTCCTGACAGGTTCATATTGTTGGTTTGATTGATGATAGCAGATTCCAGCATCTTTCTTTTGTACGGACAGCTACTTTTGAAAAGCAACTCCGCCCCACTCCAGTTTATGACATGTCCTGTATTTCTGATATGTAGGAAAATCCCGAACTCTCCGGCGTAACATACTGATCTTTTGTGCTCTGTTATTCTTTGCGATAGTGATCTACCTGTCTCGCCTACGTAAATGTCCTTACAATTGAAATGTTGTCTATTGGGTCATTGCTGAGTCGGGAAGTTGGGGAAAACTCGCTGGTATGCAAGCAGTTAGCTTGCCCAGGTAAGTCCTTGGGTGCAGTTGCTCTCAGGTTCCAACTTCTTTTAGACTTGTGTGGCCCAGTGGATAACGCCCTTGCTTTCCACCTGAGAGACCTGGGTTCGATCCCCGACGTGAGTCAGAAATTTATTTCTGTTCCACACGATGATTGTGTTGATGATTTCTATCTTATTCACTCCAGAAGGGATAATTCGAATGAAATGTTGTCTATTGGGTCACTGCTGAGTCGGGAAGTTGGGGAAAACTCGCTGGTATGCAAGCAGTTAGCTTGCCCAGGTAAGTCCTTGGGTGCAGTTGCTCTCAGGTTCCAACTTCTTTTAGACTTGTGTGGCCTAGTGGATAACGCCCTTGCTTTCCACCTGAGAGACCTGGGTTCGATCCCGACGTGAGTCAGAAATTTATTTCTGTTCCACACGTGATTGTGTGTTGATGATTTCTATCTTATTCACTCAGAAGGATAATTCGAATGAAATGTTGTCTACTGGGTCATTGCTGAGTCGGGAAGTTGGGAAAACTTCGCTGGTATGCAAGCAGTTAGCTTGCCCAGGTAAGTCCTTGGGTGCAGTTGCTCTCAGGTTCCAACTTCTTTTAGACTTGTGTGGCCCAGTGGATAACGCCCTTGCTTTCCACCTGAGAGACCTGGGTTCGATCCCGACGTGAGTCAGAAATTTATTTCTGTTCCACACGTGACTGTGTGTTGATGATTTCTATCTTATTCACTCAGAAGGGATAATTCGAATGAAATGTTGTCTATTGGGTCATTGCTGAGTCGGGAAGTTGGGGAAAACTCACTAGTATGCAAGCAGTTAGCTTGCCCAGGTAAGTCCTTGGGTGCAGTTGCTCTCAGGTTCCAACTTCTTTTAGACTTTTGTGGCCCAGTGGATAACGCCCTTGCTTTCCACCTGAGAGACCTGGGTTCGATCCGACATGAGTCAGAAATTTATTTCTGTTCCACACGTGATTGTGTGTTGATGATTTCTATCTTATTCACTCAGAAGGGATAATTCGAATGAAATGTTGTCTATTGGGTCATTGCTGAGTCGGGAAGTTGGGAAAACTCGCTGGTATGCAAGCAGTTAGCTTGCCCAGGTAAGTCCCTTGGTGCAGTTGCTCTCAGGTTCCAACTTCTTTTAGACTTGTGTTGCCCAGTGGATAACGCCCTTGCTTTCCACCTGAGAGACCTGGGTTCGATCCCTGACGTGAGTCAGAAATTTATTTCTGTTCCACACGTGATTGTGTGTTGATGATTTCTATCTTATTCACTCAGAAGGGATAATTCGAATGAAATGTTGTCTATTGGGTCATTGCTGAGTCGGGAAGTTGGGAAAACTTCACAGTATGCAAGCAGTTAGCTTGCCCAGGTAAGTCCTGGGTGCAGTTGCTCTCAGGTTCCAACTTCTTTTAGACTTGTGTGGCCCAGTGGATAACGCCCTTGCTTTCCACCTGAGAGACCTGGGTTCGATCCTGACGTGAGTCAGAAATTTATATATATATATATATATATATATATATATATATATATATATATATATATATATATATATATATATATGTATATATGTATATATGTATATATATATATATATATGTATATATATATATATATATATATATATATATATATATATATATATATATATATATATATATATATATATATATATATATATATATATATATATATATATATATATATATATATATATATATATATATATATATATATATAATATATATATATATATATATATATATATATATATATATATATATATATATATATATATATATATATATATATATATATATATATATATATATATATATATATATATATATATATATACATAGATACAGGGTGTTTCGAAAATTAGAGGCCCCCTCTGCAGCATAAAACTAAAATTGATATGGACAAAAATCAAATGTAATTTAGAACAGGTATTTATTTAAGTTTCTCTCTGAGTATTTAATATTTTTGTGTGGCCTCTATCTGCCTGTACCACACCCTGCATTCTTGAGGGGTATGATTTCAGCAAATCACAAAAAAAGCTAAGACTCAAAGTCCATTTCCCTGAGCACTTCGGTCACCTCTCTTCGCAGGTTGTCGAGGCTTGGTATACCATCATAGTTCACTGTGCGCGCTTCAACACGATCCTTTAAGATACTACCAATGTTTTCACACACATTAAGGTCAGGGGAGCTAGCTGGAAATTCACCTGACGAGAAGAAATCAATACTACTGTTTCGAAGCAGCTCCTGTGTCTGAAGAGCCTTGAAACATGGTGCCTTATCATGCAAAACTGTGACTTCTTTAACAGATAACACATTTTTAGGATCTTTGAGGAAAGGAAACACTCCACCAGAAAGCACAGTTTCTCTGAAGTATTCGCCATTCCATGACTGTCCTTTTTCTTTGATGATCCGCATTAACCGTTTGGCTGTGAAACAGAGAAAAATTCCCAAACATTGAGGAAATTTCACAACTTGTCGATAGCGCACGTCATCGCTGATATCATCCAGTTTTGAAGGCCAAATGATGTCATTTTTATGATTTGGCTTCCTGACTGTGTAAATGAAGAATTCATCTGATGAGGCAACATGGAGAAAGTCAGCTTCATCCCAATCTTTAAGAAATGAAACACAAAACCATGCACTGTCTTCTCTCTGTTGCTGAGTGATGTTGGGCTTGCTGATAATGTGGAATGGCTTGATACCAGATTTTTTCAACTCACGATATACAGCACTATAACTTCTCTTCTTTCCCCTTTTTGTTTCTAGTTCAAGCGCCAATTTACGTAAAGACTTTCTTGGTCTACCCACTGCCTCAGCTATGATGTCCTTTGACTCCTGAGAAAGAACTTCAGGCCTTCCAAGATTCTCACTCTTTTCGCGATGACAGTCATATGGATTTTTGTTCCAGTTTCTTTTAACAAAGGATTCATCTCTTTTAATGTATTTAGCTATCCAGGAGCGTGAAATGAAGGATGCGCCAGCATCCCTGGTTGGATTCAGTCAATCCATCTGATTTCCTCCGAGTCGTTAGCCATGGCTGTATCTAACTCTGTCACTCAGTCTGAAAATGCAAGAAATGTAAAATGAAAAAATAACAATAGAAACTTAAAATAATGTACTTGAAGATAGACTGTAGCAGAAAACTTCATAACTTTCCATTTGTTCTGTGGAGAGGGGCCTCTAATTTCTCAAAACACCAGTATATATATATATATATATATATATATATATATATATATATATATATATATATATATATATATATATATATATATATATATATATATATATATCCATATACATACATACATACATACATACACCCACACACACACACACACATATATATATATATATATATATATATATATATATATATATATATATATATATATATATATATATTTATAAATATTAATGCTGTTATAGCCCTCGAACATTTGACTCTAAATAATATCAGCCTGACCGAGACCGAAAAGCCGTTGTCTGCATTAGAGCGTCTTCAGTTCAAACTTTCCGTCCGTTGGAGAAAGTGATAGGTAGCATTTAGGCATTTCACCCCATAGGAGAAATTTCCATATTCAACTTTAAGAATAGGTGGTCCTAAGGTCCTTTTTTCCTTTCTACCTGTCTCTCTTGGCGAATGTTTTTAACAGAGCGTAGACGCCTAAGACATGACTGTAGGCCTGTTTTGACCTAGGCCCGGTCCGCGAACGACAGAGAGAATCAAGCTTTCAGGGAGACAACACGTCCGGTTGGGCCTCTTCATCCTTTTGTCTATTATTCTATTAGTGAAGTGAAGAAGAAATTGCAAGAACTTCTGGTCGTCCGCTGATGCGCAACAACGCCGATCCTAAGGCAAAGTCTGTCTTTTGTTCAAAACTTCGCCCATTCTTTTTATCCTCTTTCTGTATTTCCCAATCTTTCTTTGTTTCATTCTCCAGCCACCATTTAGGTACCCGCTGGTACAAAGTCTAGATTAAGTCAAATTATTATATTGTTAGCGTTGCCAAATTGTCCCAGTAAGTCTCGGGGGATTTAGGCAAGCAAGTCATTTTTAATACTCTGGTATTCGTTATGCCCCTAGCGCTCATTGTTTGGGGGTGAACCGTAGTGGTTTTTTTTGTATTTAATACCATCTTAACAAGTAGAGATATTTCTGCGCCCGCAGTTGGTGACATTTATCATAAAGTCTTTATTCCTTGAATATTCTTTGTTAAGGTTAATTACCCTTAACTGGCGACCTTTGATTAATTAACGTCTGTATTTGAGGTTAACTCTTGGCTTCAAGTGACAGGTTACGTGTATTCTTGGCCTGCAGGGCCGTGAAACTTTAAATAAATTAACCGATAACTGATCAGCCAAGACACACACGGATAACAATATATATATATATATATATATATATATATATATATATATATATATATATATATATATATATATATATATATATATATATATATATATATATATATATATATATATATATATATATATATACATACTAACTCTCATGATTAAGAAGACAGTGTATGAGTTAAGACGGCTGAAAATTCTGAGTGCCACACTTTTGCATGATCTCATGGCTAAGCCTTCTTCCGATTATTCTTTTCAGTGACTCTGTCTCTTTTTGACGGCCTTACCTTTATGTTTTGAAGGTCGACTGCAACTTTCTTGTCGTCCTCGTTTGAGTAGTTACTTAGATTGATTTTTTTTCTTAGGACACACTCTTCCATCACTTAGCCTTGATATCTATTATTGGCTAGGGGTTGCAAGATCCTGTCTAGTTAATGTTTAATGTTTTTCATCAACTGCAGTGAGTTCACACATTGATAGCGTAAGTGAAGATGGCCATTTAATTGTATGACACTATTCACTCTTGTCTAGTGTTCAAACGTTTCAAATATTTATGGATTGCAGCATGCGGAAGTCAAGAGCTGTGCTTCTACTTCAAGAAAAAATCAAGGACAAGTGAACATTTCCCCACACTTATTTCTGTGCC
>NC_089794.1:51529897-51544897 GCF_040412425.1 Macrobrachium rosenbergii | reverse complement strand
AAGCACCTGGTTATTACGCAGATGGTAAGACCAAAAAGTTACCTCACTTCGACCAGATACTTGAAAACCTCATAACAAAATAATAAGACTGAATACTCTAAAGGTACAGTGATCCCATAAAACTTACTTATCACTTGAGAAAATCAATGTATCTTTATCAAGTTATGGGGGTGAGGGGTAACAACTAACAAGCTATAAACAGACTAGTGGAAATGGGCATCACTTCAACAAACACTATAACTGTTTCCCTGGTTCTACTTCACCTAGATAATTTCCTCAGGTGAACAAACAGATATATCACTGACCTTGTACACATTCATTAATTTCTAATTACTGGTGGTCAAAATGAAACAGTGTGTTTTTAAAGCTTTAAACAAACAAATTTATTTCTAAGTTCAAAAGTTATATGCAGAGTTCACGATCTCAAAAAGATTTACTGTTATCTGACAACAGTGTAAGATTTAAGTATTTAATCAAGTTTAATTCACAAAACTTTAATTTATTAAGAAAGCAATTTGTTAAGTAAGATTCAAACCACTAACTTTCACTCAAGTTTTAAACATATACCTGATTAACTAAACTCAACACAAGTGTTCACCAAAATATTACTGACTGGAATCCATATAAGTATTCTCTGAAATCTCAGTAATAAGTATGCACTAACAAAGTGCTAAGTAATCACCAGCACAAAACTTTGTAAAACACTAATTGTAAAATTAGAGTAATATGATGACACAGACATATAAGAATGAAACATGCAAAAATGGAAATATACCAACAGCAATTTCACTAAGACAAAAATATATTTAAAGACTATATAATCTTTCAAAAGGTTACCTTCACTTTTAAAAAGCTTAAACTCACGTCTTTCTAAGACTTTCTCAAAGACACCATTGCCCAGTCACAATGTCATACACAATGATATATAATTAGCAGCAAGACACATTAGAACTCCCTATAAGAGATATTATCCACCTCTTATCAAAATAATAATTCTCTATCACAATAACAGCACAAAACATATCAAGTAAGAACCTCACCTTCTTCAACAGAAAATAGTACAATACATTTTCATAATGCTTGCGCAACATAAATACCTTAGATCACTCTTACAAAATTAATACAATTCTTGGGTGAGTTTAACAAAACTTTTACAAACAGGGAAAGCAACCAGTATATAACAACCTTATACATGAATGGAGACGGGACCTATTTCCAGCAACCCCTATGGCTGAGTAAGTGTTTCTCATTAAGAGATATGGGATAATTATCAGCTACACTGATGGAATTCAGTTTTCTGTAATCAGCACACATCCTAAACGAGCCATCTGGTTTCTTCACTAACACACAAGGAGAACTGTAATGACTTGAACTGGGCTCTGCCAATCCGTGCTGCAACAAATATTCAACTTCCTTTTCAAAACATCTCGATGAAATGGTTATACACAGTAAGCTCTTTGCTTGAATGGTTTAGCATCTTCTGATCTTTATCCCATGCTTTGTCAAGTCAGTACACTTAGGAATGTCTGTAAAAATCTCAGAAACTTTGGATCATCTCAGTTAACTCTTTGCTTTGTTGAAAATTTAGATGTTTTAGTTTGTTTTCTAAATTTTCTAATATTGAGGAATTGTTCATAAGTAGATGAAGTTGTTTGGGTTATAGACATAAAATCAGTTCTAGTCTCTGAGAAGTAGGGTTTCAAAAGATTTACATGTATCTTCCTCTGTCATTTCCTTCTCCTTGGTATTTCAATCACATAAGTTCAATCACTTAACTACTTTTCTGTTATCCTATGAGGACCTTGAAATTTATTTGTAAGGGGGAAACCTTTTCACTGGTAAAACACTAGAGCTTGCTGTCCAACACTAAAGTTTCTTAGCTTAGTCTTAGCATCATACATTCTTTTCATTTTCTTTTGGCTTGTCTTTCAAATTCCTAAAGAGAATTTTCTAATTTCTTTTAACCTTTCCTCAAGTTCTTCACATATTCTCCTTAGACTTCCTCTTGATTTTCTTCCCAGTTCTCTGCAAAGGATTTTCAATGGACCTCTCACGTCTGACCGAAAATCATTTCATTTGGTGAAGATCCTATACTTTCTTGATAAGCATTTAACCTCAAATAACATTAAGGGTAAAACTTGGCTTCCCATTCTCTTCCCGACTCATTACAGTACTTGGTTAAAATACTTTTCAAAGTCTGGTGAACCTTTCTAAGGCTCCTTGAGTCTCTGGGTGATAAGCGGTAGATAACTGTTGTTTCACTCTAGCAAATTCATCACACCCTGGAATAATTTTGAGGTAAAGTTCGTTCCTCTATCACACTGTACAATTTCTGGAATTCCAAACTTGGAGAAAAATTCCACCAACTTCTCAGCAGTTACCTTTGCACTTATACTTCTCACAGGAATCGCTCAGGATATCTTGTTACGGGACACAATGACGTCAACAGATATTCATGTCCTTTCTTCGTTTTCGGAAGGACCAACCACATCTTTTATCACCTCAGCAAAAGGGTTCTCCTCTAACTTCTATCGGTTGGGGAGCTTTTGAATAGTTTCATTTGGTTTTCCAGCTATCTGGCATGTATGACACTCCCTGCAAAATTTGCTGACATCCTTGTGTAGTCCAGGCCAAAAAAATACTTCATAACCTTCTCAACAGTCTTCCTGATTCCCATATGTACAGCCTCGTGCACTACTGCTACCACTTGCTTCCTCAATGGATATGGAATCAAAATTTGATGATATTCACCCCATTCAGCATTTCCTGGTATATCTGCAGGTCGATGCTTCCTCATTAGCAATCCTTCCTTTAGATAATAACAGGTAGAAGTTTGTTGCATCTCTTCTTGTTCAACAACTCTGAAGAACAGATCACTCAACGTTGTATCCTCTTCTGTAGTTCCACTAATTTCTCTCTAGTCACTTGACCAACTTCAAGGGCTGAACTCTCAATATCTGTTAACTCTGCTTCTGTAGTTTTACTACTGTCTTCAGGAACACTTTGACTACTCAGAGTCTCTTTACCAATAATAGGATTTTCCTCTTCTTCAAGAATCTCTACTGTACTGGCATTAGGGAAACTTCACTTTCCTGGAACAGCTCTTCTAAGCTCAAGAATCCTTCATTTGATCCTTCTGGTGCAGGTAAATCTTCAGTTTCTTCGCTTCCATGCTCAGTTCTCTTTATGCTCCTGATAGTTACACAACTTGGAAATAGGTGGGGTTTTTTCTTCTCTAATTCTATCGTAGGACTAATCCTTAAAGGTTTGTCTGTCACTACAGGACAAGGAACGAAGGGAACACCACCAACTTCATTACCCAGTAAAACATGCACACTTTCAACAGTTAGTGAGTCCTTTACTGCAAAATCAATATTTCCTGTCATTAATTCACATGACAAATGCAAGCGGCATATAGGAGTTACTTCTTCTCCTCCTATACCCTTTAAAATAACTGAATCCCCGGTGAGATTCTTCTCCAACTGTGGGTGAGCACCACGAACTACCACACTATGATTACTTCCTGTATCACGTAATGTCTTCACTGGTACCTGTACACTCAAAGAGGGAGTTGTCAACATACCTTAAAAGCCTCATCACTGTTCAGCCACTCACTACTGGAAGTTGCATTTCCACTGGTTGCTAAGCACTCTGCTTGTCTCATTTTCATTTTTCCCACACTATTCCTCGTAGTTGGCTTTACCTGGTTACCTCGTATCACCTTTCCAACTGGTTTAACCTGCTGGTACACCTCGTAGCAGTCTCGACTATAATGTCCTACTCTTCCCACTTGTTGGCAAAAACATTAGTTTTATGCACCTGTCTTGAGAATAGACTAAAAGGGGCGGGTTTAACATGCACTGCCGTGGGGCATATCCTGGCTTTGTACTGGTATAGTTATTAGAGGGTTTCTCACAGCACTGTTCTTAAAACTCGACTGAGACCTATAACCTGGTTCTGGTACTTGCCATTATAATTCTCTTTGCTGGAAATGATGTTATAGTCCTCGCTCAGAGTAACAGCTTTATCAAGTTTCTTCACCTCTCTCTCTCTCAAATAAGCTCTTTTATGTTCAGGAATTCCTCTTAGATATTGCTCTAAGACCACTAATTCTTCAAGTTCGTCCATAGACTTAACTTTAGCCGCCTCTAGCCATCGTTTAAAACATCTCCTTACTCTATAGACATAATCCAAGAAAGTCATCTGGTCATCCTTCTTCAAAGATCTGAATCTTTCATTGTAATATTTAGGGGTCATCTGGTAAACCTGTAGCACATTGTGTTTGAGTACCCGGTACTCTTTACACTGATCAGCTGATATGGCTAAGTAGACACTTCTTCCTTTACCAATGAGAATACTTTGCATCAAGACTGACCATTTATCCTCTGGCCGTCCCATACCTGAAGCCACTTTTTCAAAGTGATCAAAAAAACTCATCTGGAGTTTCTTCTGTAAATTTTGAATTAACTTCTGTACTCTTACTACATCAAACACAGGGTCTGCATTACCTTGGATATAATTATATGGGTTTACAGGTAGTACGGATCAAGCTCTGATTAACTCCAACTCCCTTTCATGTTTTGCTTTTTCCCTTTCTTCTTCTTCTCGCCTCCTTACTCTTTCTCTTTCTTCTTTTGCCTTTTCTCTTTCTTCTTCTTCTTGCCTCCTTACTTTATCTCTTTCTTCTTTTGCTTTATCTCTTTCTTCTTTTGCCTTTTCTCTTTCTTCTTTTTCTTTGTCAGCCCGTATCTGCAGCCTAAGTAAGTTTTCTTCTGATTCTAGCACCTTCAGTCTACCCCAAAATTCTTCCGAGTCTAAACTTCTAAGTTCTGCCTGTACATCACCGTTCTCATTCTCTTGCCTTAGCTTATTTGTAAATTCTACCTCAGCTGCATTCAACAATTCATATGCCTCCCTTAACTCTCCATCTACTTTACCAGAGCTTATTAATGCCTGGATTGCGACACACTTGACTTGTGCCTCAATCATATCAAAACTAACATTACCCCCACATGTTACTGCTACAAGAGTCCACTGTGCCTTAGTCAGGTGAGATTCAAATAACTTTCTGATGGTTGGAGCGGCCAAAAATTCCTGAACTTCAAACAGAGCCATTTTCTCTAGTTTACTCAACAAAAGGGTTTACAATACACTTCAAAACAATTATATGGTCACTCTCCTACCAAAATATATTCCTAACACCACCAGTATAAACCATAAACCAGAGTGATATTCTGTTTAGTTCTTCCCGGACGATGGGCACCAAATAATTTGTTTAATTCTCCCAGATCTAGCTATCAAATATATTATCACGGTTCGATCCTGGGTTCAATCCGTTTAATTTAATCCGTTCTTTAATTTCCCGGGTCTGGCCAGCAAATAATTTGTCACGAAGTGATCAAAGCGCCTAGTTATTACTATATATATATATATATATATATATATATATATATATATATATATATATATATATATATATATATATATATATATATATATATACTGTATATATATATGTGTGTGTGTGTGTGTGTGTGTGTGTTTGTGTGTGTATATATATATATATATATATATATATATATATATATATATATATATATATATATATATATATATATATATATATATATATATATAATATGTGTGTGAAAAAATATAGAGAAACAGGAATTTTAGCAAGAGTAATTTTACGTCGAAATTAAATGGGCGTTATTTATACATCATAATTAGTAACAGAAGCAGCCAATTTAATTGATCAATTATATTTCACCAAAACTTGGAAATTCGGTGACAAGAAAGAAATTCTACACCTTACAAGGAGACGCGAATTTTACTCGTCGGAATTCTCTTCGCTTTATTCAGCCCAAAGTTAAGTGGAATAAAATAGAGACAGACCAGCAATATAAAATGTGGAGGAAAGTGAGAGAAAATAAAATGGAATAGAAATGAAAAGTAACTGGACACAAAATTCTACTCTATATATTTATATTCTGGATATTGAGATGGACCACGCTTCCTAATGGGAGTTCTTGAAACGACAAGAACAAATGAATCGGGGAGACACGCGGAAAGACTTGAATTCCGTTCAGTAGACAAGACTAATTCGCGACTTCCATACAGTGTCTGAGAGAATGGGAATCCTGACAGGTGCAACGCTTTAGACTGACTTCATTTGTGCGACTGTGTGAAAGATACCGATAAAAAATAGAAATTCTCTTTAGTTTTCTTTTCGTTTTAACAATTTTAAAATTCGCTCTTCCTGCCTTATTCATGAATTTCAGAGTAACTGCAGATGAAGCGTCGGAATTTCTCGTCTGTTCATCAGCTACAGCCCTGAATGTGTTTAGTGTCGGAATACACGCCAGGAGGAGACAGTAAAGCTGCTGTGTTTACAGTTGTTCAGTTAATTAAGCAAAAGACGATATAACTTCAGTAGTGTGTGTGTGTTTATGAGAGAGAGAGAGAGAGAGAGAGAGAGAGAGAGAGAGAGAGAGAGAGAGAGAGAGAGAGATTAATATCTCTCGTTCCGGAATTAACAAATGTATGGAAAAGGCTGTTAAAAGGAGCAACGGCTGATTAAAACTAATCTTTCTTGACCAATGCTGTAGCCCGCGTCATTATTCAAGCTCACCTGTTACGCCTATTTTTCACGTGCTATAAAACTCCGATCAAATATAAATCAAATATACGTCAAATCTGATATCTGGCCCAACATTCATCTATTATTTGTTTGTAAAATGGGCATCCTTTTGCTCTCATAACTATAGAAAATAAATATGTCATATGTCATAAACAGCAGAAACTATGTAATGTTACAGATTCAGCAGTTTCGGGTTCTAACTGTGATAAAAATTACATAGCTGCCAAATCTGTGGAAAATATCCTTTGCTTTATAAGAACACAATACTCCGTGCATTTTATTTAACTGATAAAAACACAGTAAATGGATGTAATGATGAATAGGGGAAACAGGGAAACTGACAGTGTAGACATGAATCTATCAGAATACTAAAACTCTAAAACATCGCCTAAGTCAGAAGGTGAAGACCAGTTTCTCCCACTAACTTAATTTTAAAAACGCCCTTCAATTTTAATACATAATGATTACCTCCTATTCTGAATATTCATTGATATGTAACCCATATCAGTATTTTAATATTATCCACACAAATCACAGCATGACCCCACAGAAATGTTGGGTAATATAAAGGGATTTTTATGCAGTATTTTTGTAATAAAGAATAGCGTTACCAACACAAGCACAAGGTTAGTCAGTTCCATTCTTCAAAACGGCAATTCAGAATACAACCATGGGTTGGAAAACAACCATATACCAAGCACATATACAGACTAGTTCATGAATTTATTAAAACAGAAAAAATCGGTTGTCATGAAATCAATTGCCAGGCTTCCGGAGATTAAAACGGACTAAAGGCTTAATTGTGTGCAATGGACAGTCACTATGGAACAGATCAGAAGATGAAACGTTTTCACTATGTCCATTGAAATGACACTTTCCGCTTCCAGTTAAACTGACTGTTAGCTAAATGTTGGAAAACAAATGCAATCGATTAACCTTCACCAAAGCCAGGCACAGAGGTTAGTTTAAATTTCACTGAACAATGGAGGCTATTTTATCAGGGAGAAAATTGGCAAGCAAGTCATCATCAAAGTCTGTTTTTTCCGACGCTTTAAAAAGCTCCACGGTCTCATCCCCTAGTGATACCTAAAACAGAATAAAATATCTATAAGAGAAAGAGAAGCATGATAATCCGTCTAATGTAGTGTGATAACCCTCCGGAAACTGGCGGATTTATGAGTCCCCTAATAGCTTTAAGTCCTTCCTTTTTACCAGCAACTTTATCATTGCCCTGCTAGTTCCATTCACTTTATTCGCTCCAACTTACTATACTCCTGACTGTTGATTACGTGAGCAGGAAGTCATTTCTAATCATCAACGCAATTCTGAGCAGCTCTCTTTTTCGTACTCTTTATAGAGCCGCCTCATGACCCTTTTCAATGGTTATGTATTTTTTTTTTTTTTTTGGCAGCTTCACTACTCTCTTACGTCTATGAGAATGTCATCTTCATGGCTTTCTAATGTAACTGTGAACGCTAACAGCCGACCAACTACCACGTAACAAATTTATTGCACAGGTCCGCTGAGGTACAAAAGATTTTAACAGAACGCGTCCATATTACTCTTTCTTCGTGTGAAGGTCATATACTTTATGTACGTGTGTGTGTATATGTATGTATGTATGTATGTATATGTATGTGTATATATATATATATATATATATATATATATATATATATATATATATATATATATATATATATATATATATATATATATATATATATATGTGTGTGTGTGTGTGTGTGTGTGTGTGTGTGTGTGTGTGTGTGTGTGTGTGTGTATAAGTGAATGTTTGTAAATTAGTTTGGCTTCTATAGAAATCCAAACCGCTTGAGAGACCCATACAAAATTTTGTACATGGCCTGTAGGTCACCCCAGAAAGGCTTTTTAACTCATAATCAAACCCCTACCCCATAACAGACACAAACACAGGCAAAAGAAATTAAATATTCGATTTTACGTCACTTTTCCTTCAGTTTTTTCTGGGCTTATTCTCATTTTCACCTCACGATTCACCCTTTCTTCTGGCGCTGCCAGAAGTATGATTAACCTACAATAATAAATCCCTATAACATCAATTTTTGATCAGAATTTACGTGAATTAGACATCGACCAATATACGTAGGCTCCTGATTTTCAATTTTGTCAGTCTTCGTTGTTTTAAAGACTTCTGATACAAAGAAACGGAAAACGTTTAAATAAAATCATAATGACTGAAAATGTCCCTTATCATAAAATTGTAATGAATATCCTATGTCCTTATGTATTACGTAATACTCCCAGTGTTGTTATTGTACCATTCCATACGATTTAGCTTGAAGCTAACGTTTTGCTTAAAGATTAGAGCTACTGGTAAACGTCTGTTTCTCGTTTCACCTTAACATCTGATGTTTTTATGTGTGCGTACACACATATCACTGTGCATTAAATCTAGAGGTAAATTTGCTCTCACCTTACATGAGAAACTCATTAATATCATAAACATTTTCCTTTATCACTTCTTTTAAGAACACTCAACTTCATGTTCGCATTTAATCTCGGTGACAGCACGAGTCTCTCTATAGCATAATATATTGCAGTTACGAAAAATATAAAGAATTGTTGTTCTAAATATTTTCATCAAATGGTTAACTGAATTTTTTATTGATGCAAAATATATTTTTCCCAACACTGAATGTGCAATTCAAATGGGATTTTGCAGCATCCTTATCAAGAAATATTTTTCAGTAATCAAAATCTATAGCCTCCAAATATTTTTCATTTTCTATGGGATGCAAATTTGATGCTGGAAATCTAAGGTAAAAGAATGTTTAACGGATGAAACGATTAGATGACTTTTATGTTCATACGAGACTGCAAAAGTGATATTCATTACTCTTCTTTCTTTTCGCTTCAGGCATCCAACTTTTGACTTCCAACACGACTTAACATGACTTCAAGAGCTTGTCAGTCAGAGGATGAATTATTTATCTGCAAAGCTCTTTCATGAGTAAGTATTCGAATGACGATGTGAACAAACATTCAAAGAACAATAAATGCACACTGGATAAACACTCGTGCGTTTATCCAGTGTGCATTTTATTGTTCTTTTGAATGATTTCCTTTCAGCCTTCAACATTCAAAAAAACTGAACGTGTTAAGTGTTTTGCAATCAAGTGACACTGCGTTCTGTGTTGGAGAATAGGTGATCGTGACGCTGTGTGCTGTGCCGACCTGTTGTCCACGGTGCCCTTTCCCATCTTCCGACTTTGAGAAGATTCTTTCAAGATTTGACATCTGAAAATATATTTAATTATTGTTACCGCTGCAAGATTCTGTTTAATCTCAATCTAAATTCAGAGGTTCTTAGATAACATGTGATTATCCTCGCTGTGAGATTCTGTTTATGCTTAAGATATTTTGCAGGTTCTTACATCATATTTGATTTGAGGTGGCACTATTTGGTTTTGTGAATTAATGTAATTACAGTGCACGAGCTGGTGGTTAAGCTCCTGTGCGATTTCTTCTCATTTGTAAATTATAATCTATTAAGTCCGTCCTTGACTTTCCCGTAATTTCCATTGAATTTAATTTTATGGTAACTCTATTAATCTATTTTACACGTGTTGCCGCCACTAGTTAGATGCACTTGGAAATTAAATAAAAGATAGATGTCACGTTGCAGGCCACAATTATAAAAATACATATACAGTATATATTTGTGTGAGAAAAGATCCTTTTCTAAAGTGTTCACCCATTTTTACTAGAGATATCACGGAAAATCCCATAATGTAATCATATACAATAGACTACATTCTATGAACGAACTGTATGAAACAATGACACTACATAACAGAAAAAAATATAGAAATTCATAAGTTCCTAAAACTTCATCAAGCAATATCTTAGAATAAATTGCACAAACGAGTCCAGTCATGAAACCTTTAACAGAGGGCAACCGTTGAGCTCAGAGCATGAATCATAGTTACAAAGGTCACCAGGTCCATGGACTCCAAACACGACGAAGTTCACCGGCACAGCTCAAGACGAACATCACATAAAAGAGAGCGCAGACTTCAGCCAAAGCTAAACGCAGCGAAAGAAACAAAATACTCTCTTCCACAAATGACGTTAGAGCAAAAACGATCACCCAACCCAATAGTCACAATCTTTGAGGGTTCACCGACGTCTAAACCCAAAGAACGCAAAAAGCTTCCCATCTCATAAAATGCAAGATAGATGAAGCCAGATCACAGTTGCATGAAATATTTTGATACAAGTGGGAAGCCTGAGCTTTACATCTTCTCGGTAAAGGAAGAAGCTTTCTAAACACAATCCAGGCTGCCAAATAACTTCTCGTTGAAGTAAATGGTTAAACAAAACACGACAGTATTCTTGAAGATACGGCAACCGAATTTTCGACGACGGTTCAGGTCGAGGAAAACGATCCTTCCTAAAATATAGGAAGGAGTGCAATTATCCGACTTTTTCAATACACTAAGAAAATATCTATTTCACTTCTGAGAGAGAGAGAGAGAGAGAGAGAGAGAGAGAGAGAGAGAGAGAGAGAGAGAGAGATATTTGTTTAAATGTATTTATTCTTCTACGTGCGATAACTACGGTAAAATAAAATAAAAATCTGATAATTATTAAATGAAAGTTCATAGCACTATGAACGATTATTTTCCTCTGCAGCTGTATACAAGCTAGCATGGATGACCCTGAGACGAGATTGCATTGTTACATTATTTATCTGGTGAAATAATTCCTCTGTGTGAGAACAAAAATGCCATGTCGGTAGGGTATAACAAGAACAGTTTACTTGAACACCTTCTCAGGACTATTCTGAAGTTGGAGTTGGAGCAGAGGGGCTTGACATTCGAAAAGTCCGTGCAGGGTATACGTGAGTACAGTAGTTAAGTGAGGGTGAGCAGCATGTATGTGAAAATAATACGTAAGACTGTCGAATACAGGTTCAGGACTTAGAATCGGTATCAACCCATCTCCACCATGTTAGTTGACTGGTAAGCGTGTAACACTTGATTACTTATGAATATTTGTCACATTTTTTCATATTCATGAATATTAAGTCCCAAATTACGTTTAATATCCAGTTCACTACAGCTTGGGAATAACTTACACACAATATGAATTATAATTCATAAGTGCCTTGTCACGAGTGAGATTCAAACCGGTTGTCTGGTTTTCAAACAACCATAGACAGACTTTGGAAATTAATCAATACTTATGGATTAATATTTGTGAGTATAAAAAAAGTCACAATTGTATAAGTGACAAAATTCTTAATTAACCAAGTGTTAAAAACTCAGCAGTCGGCAATCATGGTGGAGATGGAGTGACATTATACAGTATATATATATATATATATATATATATATATATATATATATATATATATATATATATATATATATATATATATATATATATATATATACATATATATAATGGAATTGAGTCTATAACTGAATAAACTAAATATTTTAATAAACGCATAGGGCATACAGAAATTACTGATAAAGACAGAGAAGAAAACAGAAAAAGGGCTATAACGAGCTAAGCGACCCCAGATACCGAGTTTGACCGATCGTCGCCCATACGAATCAAAGTGTTTATCTCACACAGCACTGGGCAAAAAGAACTAAGTGTTTATCTCACACAGCACTGGCCAAAAGAATCAAAGTGTTTACATCACACAGCACTGGGCAAAGAACTAGTAATCTTGATTGACCTCTTGATAACAACCCGATAACAACCGTTGAACAAAATGTATAGATAAGTAAACGTGAAACATCAATGGAAAAGGGGAGCCCATATCGATGAAACTTGGGAAAATTATACCAAATTTTGGCATCGAATGAATGCCATATATACGAAGACTCTGGAAGCAGAGTCAGTTGACTCAGTTGGAAAAGGCATCAGGGCAGGAGTGTGTGAGATGTGTGGAGAGGTGACAGTGAAAGCTCGAAGTGTCTAATAAAATAATGCAGTCAAATTCTAAGTCCAAGAATTTTGCAATGTGCCTTTATGATAAAGACTCTGTCACTACTAACCATTAAAGGTGGAAAGTTATACAGTTTTGAAGACAAGAATAAATGTATTTAAGGGGAAACATAATTTTCGTTTTAAACCAAGATTTAAAAAAAAACCACTTGTGAAATTTCCAAGATAGCTGACATCTGAGCACGAAAAGTATAAGCTCCAACATAGTTAAATATCAAGCAACTTGTTAATACGGTTGTGAAAGCACGCAGTACAACAGACAGTTTTCAAGAAGTGAATACCTTCATCACAACATATATATATATATATATATATATATATATATATATATATATATATATATATATATATATATATATATATATATATATATATATATATATATATATATGAGAGAGAGAGAGAGAGAGAGAGAGAGAGAGAGAGAGAGAATGTTCAGATATTATCAGTCTTAGAAAGACTGGCCTTACAAAACAATCAAGCAGGCGTTCTATTTACATCATAATTGGTAACAGAAGCAGCCAATTTAATTGATCAATTATATTTCACCAAAACTTGGAAATTCGGTGACAAGAAAGAAATTCTGCACTCTACAAAAAAACGCGAATTTTACTCGTCAGAATTCCCTTCGCTTTATTCAGCCCAAAGTTAAGTAGAATAAAATAGAGATAGACCAGTAATATAAAATGTGGAGGAAAGTGAAAGAAGATAAAATGGAATGGAAATGAAAAATAACAGAAGGGGAGAAAACTGGACACAAAATTTTACTCTATATATTTATATTCTGGATATTGAGATGGACCACGCTCCCTAATGGGAGTTCTTGAAACGACAGGGACAAATGAATCGGGGAGACACGCAGAAAGACTTGAGTTTCGCTCAGTAGACAAGACTAACTCAAGACTTCCATACAGTGTCTGAGAGAATGGGAATCCTGACAAGTGCAACGCTTTAGACTGACTTCACTTGTGCGACTGTGTGAAAGATAACGATAAAAAAAATAAATTTTCTTAGTTTTCTTTTTTCGTTTAAACAATTTTCAAATTCGCCCTTCCTGCCTTATTCACGAATTTCAGAGTAACTGCAGATGAAGTGCCGAATTTCTCGTCTGTTCATCAGCTACAGCCCTGGACATGTTTAGCGTCGGATACACGTCAGGAGGCGACAGTAAAGCTGCAGTGTTTACAATTGTTCAGTTAATTAAACAAGAGACGACATAACTTTAGCGTGTGTGTGTGTGTGTGTGTGTGTGTGTGTGTGTGTGTGTGTGTGTGTGTGTGTGTGTGTGTGTGTGAGAGAGAGAGAGAGAGAGAGAGTTTAATATTTTTTATTCCTGAATAAACAAATGTATGGAAGAGATGTTACTGGAAAGAGCAACGGCTGATTATAACTAATCTTTTTTGAGCAATGCTGTAGTCCGTGTCATTATTCAGGTTCAAGTGTCACCCCTATTTTTCATGTGCTATAAAACTCCGATAAAATACAGATCAAATATACATCATATCCGATATCTGGCCCAACATTCATTTGTTTTCTATTATTTGTTTGTAAAATGGGCATACTTTTGGTCTTACAACTATAGAGAATAAATATGTCATAAGTCATAAACAGCAAAAACTATGTAATTTTTCAGGTTTCCTGGATCTAACTGTAATAAAAATTACAAGGCTGCCAAAACCTGTGGAAAAGTTAAGTATACCTTAGTTTAACCAGACCACTGAGGAGCTGATTGATTGACAGCTCTCCTAGAGAGGGCTGGCCCGAAGGATTAGACTTATTTTACGTGGCTAAGAACCAATTAGTTACCTAGCAACAGGACCTACAGCTTTCTGTGGAATCCGAGCCATATTATAGCGAGAAATGAATTTCTATCACCAGAAATAAATTCCTCTAATTCTTCATTTGCCGGTCGGAGAATCGAACGCGGGCCCAGCAGAGTGCTAGCCGAGAACGATACCAACTCGTCCAATGAGGAACTCAAAACCTGTGGAAAATATCCTTTGCTTTACAGGAACACAATATATTTTATCTAACTGGTAAAAACCACCGTAAATGGCTGTAAAGATGAATAGGGGGGAAACAGGCAAACTGACAGGGTAGACATGAATCTATCCGAATAATAAAGCTATCTAAAACATCGGTTAAGTCAGAAGGCGAAGACCAGTTTCTTCCACTAACTTTATTTTAAAAACCGCCCTTCAATTTTAAAATATAATGATTATTTTGTATTCTGAATATTCCTTATGATGTGTATTATAACATTATCCACACACACACAGAGTGACCTCACAGAAATGTTGGGTAATATAAAGGGATTTTGCATTCCAGTGTCTTTGTAACAAAGAATAGAGCTA
>NC_089794.1:51494897-51524897 GCF_040412425.1 Macrobrachium rosenbergii | reverse complement strand
CCGCGGCAAGAAAAGGAAAAGACCTGCAAGACAGGAGGACAGCAGGCAGTCCGTCGTCCAATCTATGACCCTTCAAACGCATTGCGAAAACCTGCATAGCATCATGTTGCCTGCTGAATTTCAGGAGCTCCTGCAGAAAAATGAAAAAGGCCTCACCTTCATTAAATATAAGAACAAAGTCCTACTGAACTTCATGCATCACGATAAGGCCTCTGTACGTGCTGTGCTCAGTAGGTGTTCAAAATGTACTGCCGAGGAAGTTCTCAGCGATCTACAAAAATTAGTTCTGACGGCTCTCACAAAGGATTAGGATTCTCCCGCCGAGGATTAGGATTAGCCCACCAAGGATTAGGATTCGCCCACCGAGGATTGGGATTCACCCACTGAGGATTAGGACTCGCCCACCTACTACAGGACCGAGCAGACGGGTGGGTTACAATAGCGGGTGGACTGGTGCCCAGAATTGTGACTGGCCGCGCCTTGATGCTGTTGCGTCCGGTCCCGGAGGCGTCGCGACCTTCTTGGCCTTTTTCGATGGGATTGACTGCAGGATGGGTGTTGCCTTGTGTCTGGGTCCCCACCCAGACAACGGAGGTTCCCCACCTCCCACGCACCCACCCTCCAGCCAACCCCATCGACGAGACCAAGAAGATTGCGACGCCCCCCTGCAACTTGACGCACCAGCGCCAACACGCGGCCAACCACAATTCAACCCACCATTCCAACCGCTGTCACCCACCCGATTGTTATATATCTGTTCACTTTGTACCTTATTTCATGCACTTTTGTAACTTTTGTAACTCTTGTAATTCATTCACTTTTGTAAGTCCTTCGTAATTCATTCAGTTTTGTGAATCCTTTGTAATTCATTCACTTTTTGTAACTCCTTTGTAATTCATTCAGTTTTGTGATTCCTTTGTAATTCATTCACTTTTGTAACTTTTTTGTTATTCATTCACTTTTGTAACCTGTGTAATTCACTGGCTTTTGTAACTCCTATGTAATTCATTCACTTTTGTAATTACTATGTAATTCATTAACTTTTGTAACTATTGTGTAATTCATCCGCTTTTGTAACCCTCTGAGAAAATAAAGCTACCAAAATAAAAAAAAATCTCTACATAACCTTAGAAAACCTTAGATACAGCTATGCGCTGAAGATGAGGTCATAGATGTTATGCAACGACCTCTTTTTATAACAGCTCCCTCGACCAATCGTTTCCTAATGTCTTTATAGTTGTTGTTAAAAGTGACTTTCAAACTGTTCCAGTTTATGTAAGGGTCATGTTTCCAACTGTGGTTGAGATGAGATCTGTTACAAAAAGCGGTCGTTGTACGGAGGAAGCAAATCTTTCACGCAAGATGATACATTCACGAATGACCTGATATGCAAACAGCATATCAGACGCTTTAAGACTGCTATTTTGAATTCAGCTGACAGCCATTTAGCCACATCTGATGCTGCTGCTGCTGATGTCTCTCCTTCTTCCGTTCAGGTGACACTGTTGGTTTCTCTCCGGAAAACGCTGGTGTTGCCTGAACTGCGAACTGGCTTTCTTCAAATTACCACCTGTTTTCTTCGGTCAATAATTGAAATTATTTATTTTTTCAAAACTTGTTACTTCCATGACTGCTTTAGCTTTTTAGTCGGTTTGTTTGAGAAGGAGAATGGAGCAGGTCCTCGAAAGCTCTTGCTTGTATATATGTTTCTAATACATATTTACCTCTGCTTCATTGTAGATTTCTTGATCAATAAATGAATAGATGATAAAATGCAGTTCCTTCACCGCATATTACGCATACGAAGCTGTTATTTTAATGAAACATATGTAAGCTATGGGTCTCTTAATAATAATAATAATAATAATAATAATAATAATAATAATAATAATAATAATAATAATAATATTCTCGAAGACGACCCTCTTTCAGACGAACCTCATTAAAAAAGAATGGCCGTCTGAAGCCATTGGGTTCATACTTCAAGTTCTCAGTCTCACGGACGAGTTCTGTTCGTAGCAGCAGGTAAATTATATAGAAGCTTTACAAAGTTCGTTTATTCTCCTTGGCGTTTCAGTAGTTCATTCTGCCATTGACAAAAGACGAGTGACGCCAGGGGCACAAGCATGTCGGACTCATACCCTTGAGTAGGCTTGCAGCCAGTCAGAAAATGTCCCTTCCAAAAAGTCTGCAAGCCCGCTTGAGGTTGTAAATACGACATGCTTGTGCCCCTGGTGCCTTTACGGGCTGCCCTAGAGCAAGAGCCCGTGCCATCATATGGCTGGTTAATCTAATTTACCACCTGCTACAAAAAAAAATTGCTCGAAAACCTTATCGGAATCTAGACGTTAATTCTTTTTAATAATAATAATAATAATAATAATAATAATAATAATAATAATAATAATAATAATAATAATAATAATAATAACATGAAGGAAGAAGACCCTCTTTGAGGCAAGTTTTGTCGAATGAAATGGCTGGATTTTGCGAATTGATTTTATATTGGGTTTCTCTATTCTTCTAATAATTCCTTTTCCTGCACATCAATATTAGTCAATAATTGGCCATTGTTCATATTTCGATGGATGAAACAGCGAATTTCTTACAGTAGAAATCCTTTATTTTAAACATTACAGCAGGTTACTGAAACCTGGGGTGTAAATCGGATTACATCCCAGGTTTCCAGTAACCTGCTGTAATGCTTAACATAAAGAATTTCTGCTGCAAGAAATACGCTGTTTCATCCATCGAAATATGAACATTGGACAATTATTGACTAATATTGATGTGCAGGAAAAGCTAATTATAAGAATAGAGAAAACTCAGAATAATATCAATTCGCAAAATGCAGCCATTTTATTCAACAAAATAATAATAATAATAATAATAATAATAATAATAATAATAATAATAATAATAATAATAATAATAATAATAATAATAATAATAATAGTTGTTGTTGTTGTTGTTAATAATGATAATAATAATAATAATAGTAGTAATAATAATAATAATAATAATAATAATAATAATAATAATAATAATAATAATGAGTTAAATTACTGGAAAAATGTAGAAGCCATTCTGCAAATTACATTAGGCCAATTACGCAATTGTTTTTAATAAAACCTGTATTAGTGAAAAAAAAATACCTTACCACCTGCACTGCAAATTATTTTTAGCTGATAAAGCTTTTAATTTTACTGAAACCTGTGTATGAGAGAGTCTACCACTTTAATAATAATAATAATAATAATAATAATAATAATAATAATAATAATAATAATAATAATAATAATAATAAATACAGTATCTTTACTACAAAAAAGGATAAACATATTGGAGCCCTTAACCTGAAACTAATTAAAAAAAATCATAAAACTCTTGGCTCACTGTTTTCCGTGAAAGGTCAGCTCTATCCCAGAGGACGTCGGGGGTAGTATAGAAGTACCCCGGTTGTAATTCGGGCACTTACGTGGGTTCGAACCGACGTTGTCTCAAGGTCAGAGCCGATTCCCATAATTTGACTTATTTATCTTAAAAAGCAAATGGATGTTACAGACTAAATACACACACAAAACAAAGCCACTACAACACCTTCTAAAAACATAACAAACATCTCACACGTCTCGAACTCTCGCCATACCCGCAATGACTTCTCATGCTGGGAATAAAGGGCGTTTGGTCGGGTATGATACATGAAACATACGTACCGGGGTCTAAGCGATGTCAGGCAGGGCAGCCGATCGAGACCACAGGTCTACCCCAAAGCCAAATCAAAAAGTCCTTCTAAAGAAGGAATCGTGCTTACCCCATACAAAAATGGGAATAAAAGCACGTTAAAAGAAGAAGACTGCAGGCTGACCAGCCCTAAACTATCTTACATTAGAACCCAAGCTTACAACTGCAATGCTCCTATTATGGTTATTTTCAAGTTATAGGTCCACCAAAAGAATTGCTTATACTCGAAAGCCTTCATGTCACTTTGAGAGTCCCTTCTCTTAATCACCAAATTACGGCTGTCCCCTTGTTATGCAATATGAATTTGAAAGTATTTTTACAGTGAATAATGTATGAAATTCACTGATCATGATTATTCATGAAAGAGAGAGAGAGAGAGAGAGAGAGAGAGAGAGAGAGAGAGAGAGAGAGAGAGAGAGAGAGAGAGAGACACGGCGCTGATAGCGTGAGACCAAGTAGATTGGAGTTTCGAGTTGTAGACTAAACAACTCATGTGGAGATATGGGAACCTAAGGAGGAGCTAAAGACGTGGTTATTAAATGAAAGGTCAGCAAAATTGACCTGATTTGTCCTTTGCCAAAAGTGGGAGTTGAAATTGAACCATTAAGATTAAAGTAGGCTTCCTCAAAGAGGAGTTTTCTTCCACATAGGTCCAGAGCTCATTCCGATCAATTTTTAGTTAGAGTTAACTTGAACCCTCTCTGGGTAAGATCTGTGTCGCTCTCCTCTCTGAAACCAAGAAAAATTTCTAAGTCCAGTGTGGCTGGCCGTGTGAACTATTATAGTGTTATAAGAATAAAACCTAAGAAAGTGCCCGGCGAATCCCTTACCCCCTCCTGAAATAAGATAAACAGTGTAAGAAGAATAATTACCAAGTTTACTGCATTTTCTACGAGTTAACCAGAAGTTATCAGCTATCATTGCAGATACTCAATACCCAGGTCTTACCAAAGGAAACAACAACAAACAGAAGCAGAGACATTCATATTTGAGATCCCGTAACATAAAAGTGGTGGCAGTCTCGGAGGATTTCGCCCAGCGCACATTTGAAAAACAATAAATGTTCACGGCCCTAGAGAAATTTACAGAGAGTGGAGAGTGATTGCGCTAATAACTAACTCTCAAATTAAAAGCGCAAACAATTTCAAGACGGTCTTCAGCAACTAGAAACATAAACACAGTAATAGAAGAGAACATAGGGAACGAAGCTGAAAGAAATATTCCACGAAACAGCGAACTATTGCATCGATCGGAGTGAAAATTGACAGTGGTAAATCCCTGCCAGTTTGAAGTTCCCAAACGTTCGCAATAACAAGATCAACAAGAAATTCAGTTTAATAATTAACTATTACAATAATAAGAACAATAGTAATAATCACGGCACAGAACAGCGGTGATTTTTATAAGAAGTATAACGAAATTTATGAGACTATCAGCAACTCGCGGCTAACATCGCCGATCGCAGCAAGTGAAGACTGACGAAAACAAACAGTGCTGGCGGACGTATGAAAGTCGCTAATATCTACGTCAGTTCAGTGAACTTTTCTATCGTGTACGGACTTAAATACACGAAATTCCCATAAATTTTGGTGGCTAAAAAAGGGCGACTTAGAGGAAATTAGCGGTACCAGAGCGGCGACGAACGCGAGCGGAAAGTGGCAACGAACGATAGTGAAGAAATCGGAACGGTGATACAGTTTTGGAAGCCAACGACCCGAGGCGAAGTTCGCGTCTTCAATCAACAGGAGAAAAGACACTGGTAAATTCCCGCTGTCGCTAACCACAATTTGGAAGGAATTCCAAATTTTCTTCGACAAATTCAGCGAGTAACGGACTTGGAAGTCGGCCAAGCTGTGTCGATTATCGCTGGAGGCTGGAAACATTTGCGCTAATGTGTGATCAGCGCTATCTTCAAGTGCAAGACGACATGAAGCTATTTGAATAGTTATCATTCATTCCTAGTATCGGGGAATTATCAAGAAAAATTTTTTTTTCTATGAATAATTTTTTTGTGCGTGAAATTTTAACATAATTATTTCCCCTGCAGTGCGCAAATAATTTTTTTTTTTCAAACATAAATAATTTAGATAAATTATTTTTTTAAAGAATAATTATCTGAATAATATTTCTGTATTGTTGTAAGAAGGAAATAATTTTTTTTTCATATTTAGTAATTTTTTTTTACGAAATAGAAATTTTTGTTCACTTGGTGATAGAGATAATTCTGTTTAAATTATTCTATCATAATAATTTTTTGTTATACACTTGGTGCAGCATTTTTGCAGTGGAACCCAAACAATTGTTATAAGTCCAAACTAATATCAGACTTTTTCAGATTGTGAGAGAGTCCTATGAAGGAATGAGTTGGGGAAATTGAATTTCTATTGAAGTGGAATACAGTCACTAAGAACTCAGCAAACATGAAATTGATGTAAGTACCTGCTTCTCAAATTTTTTTTTATTTATTTTTCATTCTTGGAATCATTGAATATTTTATTAGTTGATATGAATGAATCCTTGGATGAAGTAATTTCCCGACTGCAACAGACAGGGGGCGGAGACCAGACTCAATATAACCTAAGGCCTGTACCTGAACGACTTTCTAGACAAATTAATCCTAGTAATACTAGATCCAGACATTCTCATAGTCAGGGTCCCCCACTTAATTTACCGATAACTAGTGCGCCTAACACTTCTGTTGTAACCACTAACCCAACAAATTCGACTGTACCTAGACGCTACACCATGGCTCAAGCCGCAGTAATCACCCAAGCCACTAGATTTTGTGGAATGGTAGACCCAAGTAATGTAGATAAAAGTAGACTAGAAGAATATAGTGTAAATCGATGGTTGGCAGACACAGAAAGCAGAATTTCAGCTGCCGGTATCACAGATGAGAGAAAGAAAATAGATGAAGCTCTCTTGTATGTTAGTATGGAACATGGTGATGCACATACAGTTCTCCATTCAGTACTTTTAAGAAAATTACTCTGTTTAACGAATTCAAGAAATAGTGCTTACAGTTTTGGCAACCAGAAGCACAGAAAGATCCATGGTACAACATAGGAACTTTCCATCATCAGAAATATGATGGTAATTACTTAGTGTTAGCAACCAGAGTCGAAGAAGCTATAGATAGAGTAACGACAGATATGAAAGAGGTAGGAATTGTTATTGGAAGGAAGGATGACTTTGATGATGATGAAACAGATTTAGCTAGTATATCCAAGGTACTTAGATATATGTCATTAGGGCCAATCTACGATGCTTTGGGTAAGGAAGAAAGTTTAGCCTTAAGGAAGTACTACGATAGGAAGCCAAATGATGGAATTGTACAAACCTTGCTGTACATAGAAAGGAAAGTAAAACAGAATTCAGCAAGTAGTAGTGCAGATTTTACGGGAACCGTAGCTAGTGGAAGCCCAAGAAATAATAGCAACCAGTCCAGTAGAAACCAATCAGGGCAAGGTAGGTCTAGGCATCAGGGAAACAGAAATTCGTCTGATAGAAATGGTGGGAACAACAATAGGAGATTTAATCAATCAAACAGAAACAATCAAGGTAGGACACCAAATAGAGGTAACAATGGGAATACCACTGGAACCAATGGAAGTAACAGTGGAAATAACAGGGCTCCTGGACAGAGGGGAACTAGTCAAGGCCAAAATTCAGGGAATAATAGACCACAGTCAAATAGGCAAAGTCAAAATTGTGGAAATTGTGGTTATTCCAACCATACAACACAGAATTGTAGAAGAAACAAATGGTGTTCGAATTGCAATAGGATAGGACATTTGATCCAAAACTGTTGGTACAACAGACAGGGAAATTCTCAGGGGTCTCAAAATAACCACAATACTCAGCCTAATAATCAGAATACCTCACCCAGTAACCCGAATCAAGGGAATTCTCAGTGACAATCACAGAGAGCGTAACAGAAAGGTCCATCCTTACAGAAAGAAATAGTGACATTGAATAAGGATGTATCCCCAACAGACATTACTCGAAGTAATGAAATAGTGTTTTCTGTAAAGAATTTTAATACGTGTCAGGAAGAGTTGCCTATCATACAAGTACACTTAGAAGGTGTACTGAGTTCCATATTGTTGGATACAGGCAGTACTGTAAGTATCATAGATAAAGGCACTTTAACAGAACATATAGGTTGTGAGCTTTCCCAAATGAGAAAATCCTATAGGACCATACAGGGGATCGCTGGAAAGCAAATAAGGGCTCTAGGCAATGTCATTTTAGAGATAGAAATTCTAAATAAGAAATTCAGGGAAGAGTTTGTGGTGTTGGAAGAGAAATATTTTCCAGCTCAAGCTCTATTTTCATTCCATGCTATGAAAAGATGTGGAATTACACTAGATTGTAGCAGTGGAAGAATAACTATCAAGGAAATTGATAGAGGAAATGTTTGCTCTCTTGAAGAAGAGGAACAGTTTCAGATAAACCTGATCACTTTACCCGAGACAGCCTCATCTGAAGAAGTAGACATCCAACAGATAGAAATGGAATTTAATGCTAACCCGGGTAGGACAGTGTGTAGAAATTCAATGATAGAAGAAATAGGAGAAGATAGTCAAACTGCTTTTCAAAGCCTAAAAGCCACGCAGGAGGAATTCTCAGATAGCAGGTATGAACCTGATGACTCAAGTGCACAACAATTAGATACCTCCGAAGAACTTAGTTCTTTTTCCCAACCTGACGACCCTGACACGCTAATAGAATGTAGTCCCCTAATTATAAGAGAAGATTCTGAAGAAAAGTATCTCAATGAGGTGTTGCTGTTAGGCAACCTGAAAATGACAGAGATAAGTTCTGTGATACCACAAGATGAAAGTTCAGATGCTGCTGATGTCCGTTACACTGCCGATGTACAGAATGCAGAAGAAATCTGCTTAGTACTGCTGATGATAATCTTGTAAAGCTTAAATTAAATAGTAGTGTTCTACTTCATCCACAAGGTCTGACAAAGGTTTGTCTTAGAATTGTAACAGATAAAAACCTAGGTGATACAGATGTGTTATTAGTTAACGAAGACTTACCAGACTTTGTGAAAATGGACAATTCCCTAGTAAGACTTAATGGTGGAAATTGCACGACTTATGTGTATAATTATTCTGACAAGAGACTAGAATTGCATGCCGGCATAGAATTCTGTAAGGGAATTGTGATTAATAACCCTTTACTAACCATAAGTGAAAAGCATTTGTCTCTGTAGCTGACACAAGAGTTAAATTAGAAGGGAAGTAAATAATACAGATTTTCCTCATTGTAGGGACAGGTTAATACAGATAGAGAAATATCGGAATGTTGTAGCGGTAACAGGAGATAAGTTAGGAAGGACAGATGTCCTGCAGCACAAAATAGTCATAGAAGATGGTGCTAGACCCTTTATATACCTAACTACAAACTTCCAATAAGTCAAAGACCCATTGTAGACGAGATGGTTGAGGAGATGAAGGAAGATGGAGTCGTAATTCCTTCTAAGTCACCTTATAATTCACCTTTACTGCTAGTTCCAAAGAAAGACGGTAGTTGGAGAATGGTAATCGATTACAGGAAATTGAATTCCCACACCGTCCCTGATCGAATGCTAATGCCAGTCATTAGTGACATGTTAGCTCAATTAGGAGGTGCCAAGGTTTTTTCTAGCCTCGATCTACTAAGTGGATATTGGCAAGTTCCTCTCGATGAAGAATCCAAACATCTCACGGCATTCAGTACTCACAAAGAACATTTGCAATTCGAGGTAATGCCGTTTGGTCTTATTTCTGCTCCTTTAACGTTTGTACGTTTAATGCTGCTAATCTTGGGAGATGTTGAAGACGTATCGGTTTATCTTGACGATGTAATAATTGCTAGTAAGGATGTAGAGAGTCATTTCAAGACAATAGAATTAGTATTAGATAGACTCAGAAAGGCCGGATTAAAGGTAAAAATTAAGAAATGTCAGTTCATGAAGAAATCTCTAGAATATCTAGGCCATGTTATCAGTGAACATGGTTTGAAAATGCAAGAAGGAAAGATTAAGGCTATTGTGGACTATCCAGCCCCAAGAAATTTGAAGGCACTGAGAAGATTCCTAGGTATGGTAGGGTATTATCGACCTTTCATAAAGGGATTTGCTACAATAGCAAAACCATTAACTGAGTTAACTAGGAAAGATACTAACCATGAGTGGAAAGATGAACAGGAAACAGCGTTCAAAACACTAAAGGATATGTTGATAACAGATCCTATCCTAGTTTATCCAGACTTCGAGAAGGAATTCTACTTAGCCTGTGATGCTTCAAGTACAGGACTAGGTGCCGTCTTGATACAAAGGGATAAAACAAGGATGAGGACCGTATACTATGCCAGTAGAGTTTTGAATGCAGCTGAAAGAAATTACAGTACAACAGAAAGAGAATGTTTGGCCTTAGTCTGGGGATTACAGAAATTTAGGCACATTTTGCTAGGACATAAAATTAATGTTCTTACAGATCATAAACCCATTTGTGATCTTTTTTCAAGAAAAGGGTTTTTACCAATAATATGAAGTTCAATAGATGGTTCGTTAGCGTATTGAATTTGCCCCAGAATTTAGATACATACCTGGTAGATATAACACATTAGCTGACGCCTTATCTAGATCACAAGAGGAGAACGAGAAACAAATTACCACTCATAATTTCGCCTTCAGTTGTCAAATCACAGACCTAGATTTAGACAAAGTTCGTCAGGAACAACAAAGGGATTCTAGAATAAGGGAAGTAATTGGTAACCTCTTGCAAGGTGAGGAAAATTCAGAGTTTCAATTGATAGATGGATTATTGTACAAAACTTCAGACGAACCAAATGCTTGTTCACGTTTGTACATTCCTAATACACTGATACAAGACGTCTTAGAACTAACCCATTCATACAAGTTATCAGGACATCCTGGAATTAAGAAAACATGTAGAACAATCACTAGAAACTATTTTTGGCCTCGATGTAGTGAAGATGCTAGTCGATTTGTTCAGAACTGCACCATATGTAATGTACATAAAGGGAATGTCAATGTCAAGGCTCCTCTGGAAATGTATCCTTCAGAATTAAATCCTTTTCAAGTAGTCACAATGGATTTCTTAGGTCCATTTCCGAACACCATCAGAGGAAATAAACAGATTTTAGTTTTCATTGACTATTTGACAAGATACGTAGAAATTGTTCCAACCAGAAACAGAGAAGCATCGACGGTGGCAGAAGCCTTTAAGTCTAGAATCATAATCAGACATTCATGTCCTCAAGTTTTGCTCTCAGACAATGCTGCTGAATTTACTAGTGACATTCTAAAGAAACTGTGTGACTTTTATGAGATACAGAAATGTCAAATAACAGCACATAAGCCAAGCTCAAATGGAGCAGTAGAAAGAACAAATCACAAAATAAAGGATGTTCTGAAAACATTGGTAACACCAAACACTGAAGACTGGGATTTGACTCTCGAAGACATACAATTTACTCTAAACAACACAGTAAATGAATCAATAGGAGAAACTCTCATTTCCTATTGTATGGCTACCAAAAGAGAATGCCAAATTCACTTTTGGATGATGCTGCACCACCCAGACGTACGTACAAATATGAGGACTATATTGCTTGGAAGACAAGACGTACGTTTGAAACCATTAAGGTTACCGGGACTAGGTTAAAAGAGTTACATAAAAAAATCTAGTAAGTATTACAATAAAAGGTCCACCATACCCTCGTTAAAGGTAGGACAACAAGTATATGTACTAAATCCTATTCTTGAAGGACCTAATACAAAAGTCTCTCCCAAATTCAAAGGTCCATATAGAGTTTTAGAAGTTTTGAAGTTGAATAAATTCAAGTTAATGCATGAGATTACCTTGAGAGAATCTATTGTACATTGGAACCACATTAAAGTAGTTCATTCAGAACCTTGGTCGTCTATCTAGTTGACAGATTTGTCTAATAAAGATAAGATAGATAATAAAATAGAATCTTCAATGACCCCAAGGTATAATTTGAGAAGAAGGTAATGGCAAGTGCAATGGTAAACAAATGTAGTTGATAAGAATTTTACTGCTTAATAACATTATTTCAGCAAATGGATTGTTTGGTGGTTGGCAGTGAGTCAATTTGTGAACTCACTCGTACAACTAAGGAAGGGAGCCATCATTAAGGAACATGGCAAGGTTAAGATGATACAGGACCTAGCCATTGTTAAGATCCGGACGGAGTCTATTATCGACCAGAGAGAGCAGTTAGTCCAGCTGAGCAATCAGATCCAGGCAGGATTACAGTGTCCAAGATAGAAATTTGTACGACATGCTCTCCAAGTTGCAGAGAGACATTGATAGTGTTATGCCAAGGAAAGTAGTAAAGCGATCACTAATACCCTTTATAGGCGTCGCTTTACACAATCTTTTTGGTGTGGAGACAGATGATAATGTTGAAAAGCTAAAGGAAAGAGTGGCTCAACTTGAAAATTGGGCTTCTGAGCTGGGCACTGTCTATAATAAAGTAATAGGAAATGTCAATCAAAATCAGAAAATTATCACAGAGCTGAAAGAATTTGTGAATAGTGCACTCCATAATATTTCATCAGAAATTGCTAGAATCCATCAAACAGAAATGATGGAGCAACTGCTCATAGAAACAAGTAATTTCCTTCTGGAATACAAGGAATTACTCAATGCGATCATGATGGCAGGTAAAAACCTGCTGTCGCCTTTTCTGATAACCCCTAGTGAAATTGAAGCCATTATTCAGAAATGTGTTGTGAACAATCACTTGAAGCCACTAGTAGAAAATATAGTGGACTATTATGGCATGATCACAGTGAAAGTAGTAGCTAATCAAATAATCCTAGTGATCCCTTTCAATAATCAAGACATTAACTCATTGATATCAGTCTATCCATTCCCAATGGTAGTAGATAATAAGTCCATTGTGCTAGAAGGAACAGTTCGACACTTTGCCTTGCAGCATGATTCGTTCCTAGTGACTGAAATTCCCGAACATGAGTTCAGGGAATGTGTCATGCTTAATGATGATGCATATGTTTGTAACATTGTGAATTTCTATGAACCCTTGAGTGCTCTTCATTGTCTAGATGATCTTGTAAACAACAAGAATGGTAAGAACCATTGTAAGTACCTACCGTTTACAGAAACATTCAAGGCTCAGATCATTGATGATGAAATTTTTGTGTTCTCAGCAAACAGATTGAATGCTAAGATTGATTGTAAGTCAAACAAAACAGAAATAGTTTTCATTAATGTGCACTCATTTTCATCTGCTTGTGAATTGGTCATTTTACATAATTTGTATTACAAACCTACAGTATTCACGACGTACAGTTTGAATTTCACTAAAAGTGTACATCAGTTTGAAGCTATTAACGAATTTCAGCTTTCAGAACTGGAATTGGAGACATTCACAAAGCTAGAAGAGGTTCATACTTTCTTTCATACATATAAGACCGAGATTTCTCCTATCATGTCATTCATAAATGTCATTCTTTTGGTACTATTTGCTTTCATTTCCTCTATACTTGTCAGGAAATTAATATTGAATAAGCTTACCATAATCAAAGAACTAAAGGACAGAACCCTTCCTAAATAGTGATCATGTTTACCATTGACTTGCACTTGAACATTTTTATGATTGATTTTTTTTTATTTGCAATCTATGATTTCTTTGATAATAATGACAATCAGATATGTTTATGATATGTGAATTTTAATTTACCAAGTTATCATGATTGGTAACCAGCGACTAATAGGCATTTGATATATTTACTTTGACTTATTTTTCTGCATTTATTTTGAGTATTTGATATATATATATATATATATATATATATATATATATACTTGTCTTGTTTTGTGTTTAGCACTATGATGCATTATAATATTTCTTGCATTTATTTGCTTACTAATGGGAATTATTGATATATATTTCTGTTGCACTAATTATTGACATTGAAGTAATTGACTATAGTCAAATTTTTTCTTTGAATGTATATTATAGGCATCATATAATTTTGTTTCCATACACATGCTTTCGTGACTACTTTATTCATTTTTGCATTACATTATTATTGCTGAGTTTACCTTAGTTGGTTTTTATATGATGTTGAGATGGTTAAGCCTCTTACATTGATTGATTCAATTTATAATTTGGTACATTGTAGTCAATGTGGCCGAGTGATGTTATGCAATATGAATTTGAAAGTATTTTTACAGTGAATAATGTATGAAATTCACTGATCATGATTATTCATGAAAGAGAGAGAGAGAGAGAGAGAGAGAGAGAGAGAGAGAGAGAGAGAGAGAGAGAGAGACACGGCGTTGATAGCGTGAGACCAAGTAGATTGGAGTTTCGAGTTGTAGACTAAACAACTCATGTGGAGATATGGGAACCTAAGGAGGAACTAAAGACGTGGTTATTAAATGAAAGGTCAGCAAAATTGACCTGATTTGTCCTTTGCCAAAAGTGGGAGTTGAAATTGAACCATTAAGATTAAAGTAGGCTTCCTCAAAGAGGAGGAGTTTTTTCCACATAGGTCCAGAGCTCATTCCGATCAATTTTTAGTTAGAGTTAACTCGAACCCTTTCTGGGTAAGATCTGTGTCGCTCTCCTCTCTGAAACCAAGAAAAATTTCTAAGTCCAGTGTGCCTGGCCGTGTGAACTATTATAGTGTTATAAGAATAAAACCTAAGAAAGTGCCCGGCGAATCCCTTACCCCCTCCTGAAATAAGATAAACAGTGTAAGAAAAATAATTACCAAGTTTACTGTGTTTTCTACGAGCTAACCAGAAGTTATCGGCTATCGCAGATACTCAATACCCAGGTCTTACCAAAGGGAAACAACAACAAACAGAAGCAGAGACATTCATATTTGAGATCCTGTAACACCCTTGTTTATTCCTAATTTGGTAATCTGTACTTTCTGTTCTCTGGTCTGTTGATTTATATGAATTTTAGTGCTTTTCACTCTTGCTTTGAAAGGTTGGTGTTTGATTCCGCAATTTTAGTTCCATATTTTTTTGTAATATCTTTAAGTGCCATGTATTCGCATATGTTCATTTGAAACAAGTTTTTCTATAAGAATGAAGTCCTGATTCGATGGAATTTTGCAGATTTGCTGATATGGGAGGCTAGAAGAGAATCAGAAAGAATGGCGGAAGAAAAAGTGTTGGTTTAGTAAACAAAGAGGCTGGATAGATAAAGTTTTTCTGTTGTAAAAGACGTGAGAAATTCAGAAATGAAAACACTATATGAGGCATATCTGACCACAGCAAAAGCTTAAAGGGTAAATGATAGAGAGGCAATGTAAAGGGTCATGAGGGTCAGTGACCTAGAAGGGAAGTTGAAAAATGTCAGTCTTACGATGAAAGAAAGTTTACATCGCGATGTGAAGAAGGGAGATGAGACCAGTTTTGGTAAAAGTGGGCCTATGACTAGGGTGTGCCATGTCCACTTGGCTATTTAATATCTTGATGGATAGAGCCAGGTGCGGAATAAAGGCACCAAGTATCCGATTTAGGTGCAAAATAAGTTATGAATGGAAGGTGAAGTGTCTAACTCTTGCAGACAATACGATACTGATAGATATAGTGGAACTAAACTTCAATTTGTTCACTTTATTCATTTTGTTTGGCTTCATGTACTGTCCTCCACAGGGATAATCCCTCTCTGGCGGGACCTTGTACGTTTTTAAAATAAGATGCTTCTTATATTTGATAGTTGTCTTTCAGTGTTTTCTCGTCAGTATCGTAGCTCCTGCAGAATAGGAGAGTCCTCAGTTCTTTTTTTTTTATTATTCTTCTTGTATTCTCTTCATTTCAGGCAGTATTTTGTGGTATAGTCTTGGTGCACAGTGTACAGAGCACTTCACAGACACGTCCTACCCGCACGAACGCCATCACATCTGAAGAGACTAATCAAAGATTTAAACTCTGAAAGTGCTTCCAAGAAAAAAAAAAAAGAGGTTTGGTGAATGAGTGCAGTAAAGTTGTGAGTTTGTGTGTATGGAAAATAGGACACTAAAAGAAAGAATGTTTACATGGTTGGTTGAAGAATGGAAATGACTGACTCCTGTTGGTACTTGGGAATAATGTAAAAGACGGCTGTGGGACGAGAATAGGCGAATTACAAAACAGGTGAAGCAATGAAGGTAGAAGGGTATGTGTGAAAGACTGGGAATGCAAGGGGCTGAATGTACGAATAGATTGTTGAACCAAGCGTCCTTTATGGAAGTAAATAAAAGAAAAAAATTCAGAAGCACATGATATGAGCTCTTACCATAGTATATCTGGCATAAGAAATAAAAGCATAGGAAATGCGGAGATCCGTAAAATAAGTGGTGAAAAGGTTACCAGTGTATATTAAATTAATATTCACATTTTTTCAGATACTTTCTCACGTGAAAAGAATGGAGGCAGATGGGTTACTTAAAAGAATGTACATTACGAATTTTTAGGAGGGAAGAAGAGAGGAAGACCTTGAAATTGTTGGATAGATGGCTTGTACGCAGTGGTAGAAAGTTAAGTACACCTTAGTGTAACCAGACCACTGAGCTGATTAACAGCTCTCCTAGAGAGGGCTGGCCCGAAGGATTAGATTTATTTTACGTGGCTAAGAACCAACTGGATACCTAGCAACGGGACCTGCAGCTTATTGTGGAATCCGAACCACATTACACCGAGAAATGAATTTCTGTCACCAGAAATAAATTCCTCTAATTCTTCATTGGCCGGTCGGAGAATCGAATGTGGGGCCAGCAGAGTGCTAGCTGAAAACGGTACCCACCCATCCAGTGAGGAACTGCGCAGTGGTAGAAAGGAAGGGACTGTGCTCAGTGCAGGAACTACAGGATTGCAAGCGAGATGAAAGCTGATGGGTGAAGTGCGCCTGAGAGGTTAGATGTGCAGGTGTTTGAAGATGCTAATGCTGTGGAAGTCTTCTGCATCAGAGGCTCGTCCATGATCCATGATGCAGTGGCTTAATACGAATTTGGCAATGAACAAATTTTTTTATTCTGGAGCCCTCCTATGATATATATACAGAATACATATATATATATATATATATATATATATATATATATATATATATATAATACATATATATATATACATATATATATATATATATATATATATATATATATATATATATATATATATATATATATATATATATATATATATTATATATATACATATATATATATATATATACATATATATATATATATATATATATATATATATATATATTATATATATATGTGTATGTATTTATATACATAGTATATATATATATATATATATATATATATATATATATATATATATATATATATATATATATATATATAATATATATATATATATATATATATATATATATATATATATATATATATATATATATATATATATATATATATATATATATATATATATATATATATATATACATTATAATATAAGATATATATATATATATAAATATATATATATATATATATATAAATATATATATATATATATATATATATATATATATATATATATATATACACAGTATATATACGCTGAAGTGACTCTTACCACTCGAGCGATTCCTGGCAGAGAGAGGCCGAATTCCATTTTCATCAGACGATGCTGAAGCTCATTTTCTTTTGACTTTTTATCAAGATTTGTTATTTAAAATGGATGGATTGGTTGATTTATGGTTACTAAAATTGGCGTGACTTTTGAATTAAAAATAGTTGAATTGGACTTTCCAAGGTCATTTTTTATTTACAAAATGAAACTACTCCCTTTCCCCTTAAGGCAATGTCACTTATTTAGCCTTCGTTTTCTGCGCTCTCTCTCTCTCTCTCTCTCTCTCTCTCTCTCTCTCTCTCTCTCTCTCTCTCTCTCTATTTTCACTTTAAAAATTACCGGTTTATGATAAACCTGAAAAATTCTCTTTGCGTTGGCACTAAGTTGAGGAAAATAAGGAAATCAGTTTTAAACAAGGAAAGCATATATGTTAGTTTTAATCGAGCACCATTGTTGTACTAATTCAGTAATAAAAAGGGAAAATGTATTCCTTAAATATACTATTTTAATTCACCATTCTTTATCTTCAGTCTCTAAAATTAGTCATACTTTTTTATTTCCATTTGTTTTCTTCTCTTTACTTGTTTTCCACAAGTAAAAACAAAAGCGAATCGGTTCTGTATGTCTGCCATAATTGTGACAGACACACGAACACAGAACCTTAGTTCCGTCACTGGGAAGAACTCATTGGTTAGCCAATTTGAAGCTTAATGGAAACCACATATTGGAATTAAACAGGGTGTGGGAGGTGTGTGTGTGTTGGGGGAGTTGTTTAAGGGGTGTAATATGGGAGCATTTTCCCTACATTCACAAAACAGCGCAAAAGCAACTCATGCATTCAGTAATAATCACAGACCTGACTGGGATGGTGCAAGTATCATCATTTTTAAAAGTAACAATGTACACATACGACGATTAGTAGAAGGCGCCGCTATAAACGTTGGGGAATCTTTAAAAGGAAACAAGTCGTTTGTTAACGAGGACCCTATGGCTAATTATTACGTACTTTGGACGTTCGTTAAAGACTTTAGTGTTAGGACAGGCTCTGTCTTTCCTTCGCCTGATGCTGCCTCTGCCTCTCCTGCCCCTTACAGGTACTCTGCAACATCCGGGAGTCCGTACCTGTATTCTGTGAGACCCTCCGGAGGAGGGATTACATGCAACATTGCAACAGCTGTGAGAAGGTCGAGTAGGAAGGAGAGCAGCCAGAAACATAAACAGAGGAGATGAAATGACCTAGTTGGGCGGCTGACCATTTCCTTCATTGACGTCACCGTTGGAGGAACTAACCACCATCGCCATCCATTCTTTACGTCATCTTTTGAGAGGTTTACCTCGTCACATTTTATGTCATGATTACTCAGTTGGACTGAAGATGAACCCATTTGTATAAAGTCTCATGTTCCTCATTGGACAGGTTGGTATCGTTCTCAGATAGCACTCTGCTGGACCCGCGTTCGATTCTCTGGCCGGCCCATGAAGAATTAGAGGAATTATTTCTGGTTATAGAAATTCGTTTCTCGCTCTAATGTGGTTCGGATTCCACAATAAGCTGTAGGTCCCGTTGCTAGATAACCAATTGGTTCTCAGCCACGTAAAATAAATGTAATCCTTCGGGCCAGCCCTAGGAGAGCTCAGTGGTCTGGTTAAACTAAGGTATACTTAACTTTTTATAAAGTCTCACATTCTACCATTGATGTATTATTGTGGACCTTATATAAAATTACTCCTGTTCTCGGCATTGAGAGAGCTAACAAATCATTATTTTAAAAACAACTGAAACGAAAGAAAATTCGAGACTGACAGGACAGAGAATAGACACAATAACGAAGTTGGTAAGTGTTGAACAACGGATAGTGCGCTAAAACATTTATATCAGTCGCCCGTGTGCCATTTAAACAATAATGAAATGATATCAAATTAGGAAGGGATTGTTTACAAGCAATATTATTAGAGCCTTCTTAAGCTCTCGTAAATTATTCTGCTGTTCTGAGTCAAGGCAAATGAATTTTGGTATTTGAATGGGAAAGAATGCAAAAGGAAGTGTTCGTTTGTTGTTAGGTTGACAGATTTATATAATAAATATATTATTCTAAATTACCTTCTATCAAGATATCAACTCTATATTTATTGCAAATAAATGTATAGTTCATATGGGAAAAATGGAGGATGTCTGGAGAAGAAAGAAGTCGTTCTGAACCACGATTAGGTGTATTAAAGCCAGATATTCATAACTTTAGGACAAGAAGTTTAACATCTGCAAATCTTATGGCGGTTTTCAGAACGTTAACTAAAGGATGGGATACTTAAAAGAAACGTAGTTAATAATATTCACAAAAGGACGTCCAAATCAACCAACTTGAACGTGAACAAAGAGACCTGCATATGTAACGCTTAATAAATTACAAGAAAATAGAGTGAAAACTATAGATGTTAAAGTCTTTGAACAGAAATGACCAAACGTACACGAAAAAAACCTTCATCATAACAAAAACCTCGTCTACCAAAGCGTGACGAAAGCGTTCCGATACATCCAAAGGAATTTTGTCAGTCAGGGAAAAGCCAGCGCACACAGAAGACTAAGCAAGTAAATGGCTATACGTCAAAAGTTACACTGAACCGATAGCTATTTATGAAGAGAGAAAAGAGGCTCTCAAAATCTGTGCAGGCGATGGAGTACCCCGATCAATCACGCTTACTCAGGAACGAGAGAAAGAGAGAGAGAATAATGATTTTGCGTGTGTAGCCACGGACAATTTGTACATGTGCAGGTGTTAATGGGGATGAATATGAACTCTATACATACCCTTGTTTATACTTCACATGCACACGCGCTCGCTAGCGCGCTCTCACACATCACATACACTACCTGTATATACTGTATATATATATATATATATATATATATATATATATATATATATATATATATATATATATATATATATGACAAAATCCATGAAAGAAATAGAAACAATGAAGGGCAGCAAGGCCTTTCGATAAGCACCCCATTGTTTCTCTTCCTTCGTGGATTTTGTCTTTTATTTATATATTCATCATATTCTATATTTCCGTGATTCAGTTACACACAAATAAACACACACACACACACACACACACACACACACACACACACACACACACACACACACACATATATATATATATATATATATATATATATATATATATATATATATATTTATATATGTATATATATATATATATATATATATATATATATATATATATATATATATATATATATATATATATATATATATATATATATATATATATACACAAACACACACACACACACACACATATATATATATATATATATATATATATATATATATATATATATATATATATATATATATATATACACATACACGTAAATCTCAACATCAAACAGTTTTCAGTTCGTTGCTACACTAATACATCAGTGCAGAATCGAAAATTCCAAACCTTCAACATTTACTACGTATTTACAGAAGGTTCGTCTGCAATGCATACAGTCACCTTACATGCAGTGGACCATCCACCTCCAATATATTCTTTCTCTCCCTCTCTCTTCCTAGACATTTAGACCAATCTTCTCCAATACCTTCTCCACTTCAGGTCTTCCTCTTACCCTCCCTGTCAACAATTCTGAATCATGCACTCTTTTCACCATCTTTTCGTCTCTCATTCTCTTCACATGCCCGAAACATCTTAAAATAGTGATGTATCCTTTCGTCTGGGAAAACAATAACCCATTTCTAAGTATTGTCACATTTGTCACCGTTTCAAGGCTTCTCACTCTTCACTTCTGTGACACTTATTTCTCTAGTGCTCATAAGATAACTTCACTGCCATAACGAGAGTGCTCATAAGATAACTTCACTGCCATAACGAGAATGGCTAAATAATCCTTTCTTACATTCCCACTTTGGCTGTCACTCTCAATTCTTTTCTCTACTAGGTCATAAAGAATGCCCTATTACTTTCTCGCTTTGCCTTTTCAATATATCATATTATCTCTCCACCTACCATCATCTAGTATATTTGCTTCCCAAATATCGGCACAAATAGGCTGCTTTCATTCTTGCAACATTTTACACGAATGTTCTTTGTTCCATCCTACTGGTTTCCATTTGCCTTCATAACTTTACTCTTGTCTTCGTTCGCTTCAACTTTCTCCACTTACAACACTTTCTTTTTCCGTTGCTGAAGTTTCTGTTCACTCTCCCTAATCAGCGCTGTGTCCTCTGTCAACATCAGCCATTTCAAACTCCATTCACAGCCCCTTCACAACTGCGCACCTTTAGCTGATGATCTTTCTGTTATCATTTCACATATCGCTGTCAAATAATCACCGATATGTAACACATCCTTCCCTCAGATCAGTTTTTCACCAAACCAGTTACCCTCTCATCGAATGTACATGTTCCACATACGCTTCACTTTCATCATAAAAGCATTCACTCACCCTCAAGAAATTACAGTCATACACCATTATCAACATCCGTCACATAGCTTCTGTATCAATTCTATCATTGGCTTTTTCTAGGTTTCTTTATCTTACTTGACACTGCCAGTTTACTCTTAGACTTCTCACATAACTGTTACATTACAAATGCTTTATCAAAATACTATCTTCCTTGTTTAAAACCAAAACGCCTCCCTCCCATATTAACCCTTCTGCCACCTGCCTCACTCTCTGTCAAAACCTTACATTACACCGTTCATTGTATACTAAGAAACATTATGCCAATATAACTTTTTATGATCATTTCTGTTTTCTTTTCCCTTTCACAAAGGGACAATTATTCCCCTTATACCTTACAAACCTTTTCTTCATAAAGATTTGGCTTAAACTTCCTAGTCAGAACCTCAGTCATACTTTCCCCTCTAAACTTGTAATCCATTTAATTTGCGTTGATTTGCCATTAATCAAATTATTCACTGACTTACTATATCATCAACAGTCACTTCTACAAGCACTCTCACATTTACATTCAACTCTTGCATCACTCAAGATCTGCCTCTTTTTCATCTTAACAACAATTAAATTACTCATTTCACTGATGATGGATTATTCTCTTCAGAGGCATCTCTTCACTTGCATCTTAAAATTTAAGGTGCATTTGCCTAACCGTTCTTTCTGCATTTACTTCCTCTTTAATTTTTCTTTCTTTCTCCTAAGAGCTCTTTCAGAGCCCTCTGTATTGTCATTATTTGCCTTCCCTCACTTTCTTCTTGCCCACCTTATCAGTCCTTTTGTATATTTTGGAATTATCATCTGTCCAGTCATAAAACTCTCATCTCTTACATATTATATCCATAAATACTCCCTCCTTGCAGAGATTCTGTGACCCTACTCTTGAATTTTGCAATTCTCCCCAAAGACCCCTTCTACATAAAGTTCCTTTCACCTTAACCCATTTCTCATCAGTCTTCCTTAGAGCAATTCTCACTTTTTTCTCAACAAACACACTTGTCTAATTATACTTAAGAGTCACATTTTCAACCGTTCCTACTCACCTAAAACTTGGTTATATTTTCATTCTCGTTTCAGCCAGATAATGATTTAATATAATTCCAGTCAATCTTCTTTCCTTCTGAACATGGGATTTTACATTATCATCTACTCCAGGAACTCCATAAACTACCAGCTACGCCGTCTCTTTCTTTGCAACTGGTCACTTAACGGATAAGATACAAACTCTGCGCAGGCTACGTTGATGGGGTACTACTCGGGCCAGCCCTAGGAGAGCTGTTAATCAGCTCAGTGGTCTGGTTAAACTATGGTATACTTAACTTTAACCTACCTGAAACATACAAAACTGTGAAATGTCACTTGCATCTTCATCTTATACAAATCGTGTTTCTGAATCATTACTAGTAGCCAAGAAAGTTTCTTAAATAATAGGCTTTGCCGTGGCTCTATTCAAGGGCCTTATGCGGTCTCTAACTGGAGTCGTCTTCCTTGTGGATAGCCTACTCTTGGTTGCTAGGTGAAACAATCAAATAATTATTTGCTTCTATCAGATGGGTGTTTAATCCAGTGACACGTCTTAATTATAATTACATATTCAGTTTAACACCTATTTTCTTTGCAGCCTCGATATTCTCTCTTCTTATTCTGTGCAATCTTCCTACCCAGTTTTAGATCAATTGGCTTGTCTCATAAGAATGCATGTATTATGCCCTACTAACACGGTCAGATAGTTATCACCTCCTTCTACATCTGTTTTAAGAATAATGTCATATCATCTTATATCTCAAAGCTTCTCCGGTAGCAATGGCCAGTCTGCGTACTGGATCAGCACATACTCTCTCTCTCTCTCTCTCTCTCTCTCTCTCTCTCTCTCTCTCTCTCTTTCGTCATCCAAGTCACTATCTGAACTAAGGAAGAACGGCAAACACATGCCTACAAAAATATAATTTATTCAGTAATCTAACATGGTAAATGGTTTGAAATGAAATAAATATGGAATGGGAATATCTACGTCCCAGAATTGGTACCCTCAAAACAACCAAGTAAGATATTATGGTATTATCAACTTCCACTAAATATTTAGAGTCTCATCAACATAAAAGTTAAAATGAGTCAGCATGACCGAAGTCATGATAAGTCACATTCCCCTCCATTTATATTGGCCTCTATTCACGATACATCTGGAGAAACAAAGGGAAAACAACTTTTAAAAATAGGCACAGAGAAAAATAAATGTGGGATGTTTTCCCACGTTACGAACCCTAAAGGAAATGCACGTAATTAAACATGGTAAAATCATCAATATAAATCTGAGACAAAGCAGATAAAAATAAATCAGTAAAATAAATCAGTATATGTTAAACCAAGTTAATTAAACCCATTCAGGGTTTCTTGGAAACAAAGTTCCAGCTCACCTTACAGGCAGTAAGTACTCAAGAGTCCTCCAACCAGGCGGATCCTGACACAAAGCCATCTAGGCCCCAATGTTTAGCCTGTTTGCAAAATGGAATATTCACACTTCACATGGCACGCCCATCAGCGCGCACGAACGAACGCACTCGCCGGATCTTGATGACTTCCGGCGGCATAACCAGCACATCGCCCAGGGTACAATGCCCCTTGTCTCCGTGGGAAGTCATACTGACGCTAGACCATCGTCAGCCCTGACTCGCTGAATACGTAGGCGCTGTTTCCATTTACCTTTGCCCAGAATGTTTCCAAGCAAACTGCTTAACCCCCTCCCCCGCCCCCGCCAAAAAAACAATATAATATATCAATATCCTTCAGCATTTCACATGCTCAGTAATAACAACAATAACACGGCTAATAAATAGAACAAGTTAAGTAAAGTAATATTTCGGAAAAATTCGGAAAGTTACCTTATTATAAAAATCTGAACTGGAAAAATCCAGCGTAAATAAAGACCACATGTTAAAAGCACGAAAGAAACTCTACAAAACCTAAATCTAAAATTAAACTATTCCTCCAACCGAGTTGAGTCCTGAACTGATCCATTTTCAGTTTCTGGAAGTTTTCTAAGCTCTTTAAACTCAGCGGCTTAGTTTGCGTAAAAAATAACTTTCCAAGTTGATAATATGCTGTGTCACTTGCTGGATGTTGAGATACTGACGCAAACGAAATTCAGCGCTACACTTTTCCTTCGAAAGTGTCTCAGACTTTCAAATGTGACAACATCTCAAGGGATCATGAAACCAAAAAGAAATAATAATAATAAATAAATAAAATAAAATAAAATAAAATTCGACTAAATAAGATCACTCTAAACTGGAAAAAACGAAAAATCATGCAACTCTTCCTAATACGATGACAGAATGTTCAGAGAATAATGTAAAGAAAAAACTTTTAAAGATATATATTCCTCCAAAGCGCTCGTGACGAGATGGTGAAAAAAGTGTGTATACAAGAAGAGGAATTTTATAAAGAAATAATAGTTCGAAGTTCGAAGTTCGGACTTCTCCAAATAAAAGAAAATTTATTAAAATGAGCCAATAAATCCGGACGAGGATAAATCCAATTCCGCTTGACTGTTCAAGGTCGAAAGATTTGAAATCTGCATAAAATCAGAGATGGAACGGACGTTTCTAATCAGGATTCAAGTTATAAATTCCATGAATTTTTCATTAGAATATAATCTCGAGCAATCACCAGTATATTAGCGAGAGAGATTGACAAACACTACGCATAAATTGTATATTTACTTTGCTCAAGGTCTTGCGTATTTTCGTTACATACACCTAATTTGTCCTCGCCGGTTACACTCGCATATAGTAACACACTCGCACTCAAATTTCACTGATACACCAGCTCCTGCACAGAAAGAAAACTGCACAACCTTTCGAAGACACAGCAGGTCCCGTAAAGGGATCAGTGTTATTTCAATTAAGCTTATCATCATAGATATCTCATTCATAACACCTCAAGGATGTTACAGATTGCGGATGGCAAGTTCTGTATTTCATTGACATTGCAGTTTGTTCTTTGTTTCAAAGACAGTAACAGTGGAGTTGTGAGTTGAGTTTGATTGCACCAGGGGATAAGTAGATAAGCGAGACCAGCCCACATGTAGTCTAAACTGCAGTTTTGAGGTCCAGCATTCCAACAATTCAGAAATATGGGGAAGTTAGAGCCTGTGGAAATGCATTTATCACTAGAATAAAGTGGCCGAGATATTGAGTAACATGAGTGCCGCACAAATGCGCGATTTTATGCAGATCGCTTACTTAAGAATGCACTGGGGCAATTTTTATATCCACAAACATTAAGTAACAAATTCACTATACCTTGGGAATAAATTATAACCAAGAGAATTACCACCAGGGATTTCAAAGTCAATCATTAGTCAGTTATTATTTTTCAGGAGATGAATTCTATTCATATGGAACAGATCTGCAGAAGCCATTGCCTTGAAATTCAAGCTTCCATAGAATATAGAATATGGTGTTCATTTGAAAGAAAGTACAGAAAATAATAGGAAGTACAGAAAGAAGAGACCGGTTATTAGAAAAGAGATAAATTAATAAATAAATAAATAAATTGATAAAAATGTAAATAAATGATTGAAATTACAAGGAGAATTGTTTTAGGGTTGTAATGTATTACATCTTCGCTTGAGCTTTTGAGGTTCTAATTGCACAATGTGCAACGGTGTGAGGAATAAAAGACCTTTGGAATTGAGAAGTTCGACATCGAGGCACATTTAATGTATAATGGTGATGCTTTTAAACAAATCTGGTGGCTCTCGGCAGAAAAAGAGGATCAGGGATCAACTGTGATGACAAAAATTCTTTGTTATAATAAAATTTATGAAAAATTGACAAATAAGAGACCATCTGTTGTTGGTCCAAGTCAGTAACTGCTAGTGTTCAGAAACAGAAACCAACCCCCACGAACCACTCTGCCTATAAGAGATAAATCTCTGGCAGAAGCAGACATCCACACTGGAGAACAGTATTCTAGTAGAGGAAGGACAAATGACATAAAATAGGCAGCGTTGATTTTACTGTTGTAAATATATGAGGCCTTACATATATAATACCTAAATTCCGTGAGGCATTTGCTGACAATTTCATTAGACATTTCTCAAAAGTAAGATGTGAGTCAAAAGTTACACTTAGGATAATTAAAGCTTCAGACCCATTCAGGGGAGTCCAATCCACCTGAAGGGGAGGATGGGCTGGAAAATCTGTACGAGATCTGCTAATCAATAGTGTTTTCGTTTTACCAGTGTTTCGCCTCATACCCCACTGACTAACTACACCATTCACTGATCCGGTCCATTTCCCGATTGAGGCTGAGGGCAGCTTCATTTCTCATAAGTGGAGACCTTACTCCACCCACAAGTGTTGCATCATCAGCATACTGAACAATCTTGTTTTCCAGGCCAACAACCATATCACTTGTATACACTACAAACAACAGCAGACCAAGAACGCTACCCTGTGGAACTCCAGACACAATAGATTTTAGTTCGCTAAAGATCCCACCAACAGCAACTTGCTGCTGCTTACTTGTAGGGAAATCTTGGAGTAATCCTAAAATATATCCACCCACTCCAAGATTCTAAAGTTTAAAATCAAGTGCCCTATGATTTACTAAATCGGAAGCAGCACTAAAATTTATCTAAATCACTCTGCACTCAAAACCCTTATCAAGGTTCTCTTGCAAATGGCATGTCGAATCTAAAAGATCATCACAGGTACCTAACTGCTTCCTATATGCATATTGACTGCCAGCTAATAATTCTCTGAATTCCACATACTTGTATATTAGCTGAAGAATGAGTTTTTCTGTAATTTTGGAGAGCCCACGGAGAATAGAAATTGGTCTGTAGCTACCACACTCTGCAGATATGCCACTCTTTGGGATAGGCACTGTATTACTAAGCTGGTACTCATCAGCAGAGATACTGCGTTGACGTAAAAATATATATTCCTCAAGTAGCTGAACAAAAGCAGAGGATACAAAGAACTTAAGAGCTGATCAGAAACGTTGATCAGTGCTTTGCACTGCAGTCTCCTCAGATAAAGAATGAAGCTTTTGAATCATGAGACTGAGCCATACTAACCCACGCCAATATTTGCCAATATCTGGATTTGGATTTCGGTAAAGAGAAAATGCATAAACACTGAAAACTTACTAAAAACCTTGAAACAAAGAACTTCATGGCAACTACACTCTAAAGTTTTTTTTGACGGTAAATAGGTTGTCCAGGCTTAGTGTATACAGCCATACTTTGCGTATGTGGGATGTTACAACGGTCCAAGAAGTCAGGGGCATCAAACCCTGGGATGGATTAAAAATGCAACCTTTGACTTGCTACTGCTCACAAGTATCACAGATAAAAGACACCACACCGTAGCCACGGGCACACCTCTGGAGATAAAACAATTTCACCTTTGGTCTCGAATATTTGAGTAAAAGTTTTCTGCCGTTTTTTTCTTACGGAAATGAGTAATAGGCGCAGGGTTATGATCAAGTCTTCCGAAAGAATTAAATTAACAACATAAAAATTAGAAGCAAATCTAATAAATAAATACAAAGCAAACATAGCTGGTAAAAATCGACAGGACAACGATCAATAAAATCAACAACAACAATATTAACGTAATTTACAAAATTTTCATTAAAAGGAAGTGCAAAAATGGCCATGTCATTAAAAGAGTGTCCGAAGCAACTGGTCGAGAAGGTGGGGCCGGGACACCTTGCAAGGCAAAATAAAAAACCCACCAGGACTGCCACATCAACTGAAGGAGGCCAGTCAGCATGGATAAACGAGCATAAATGATAAAAAAACAGAGAAGGAAATGGTTAAATAAATCAGGAGCTTTCCTGGTAATCCAACGAGCCTAGTACACATTATCGTGTAGACTAACTACTATGTCACAAGATTACAGCAGGATGATAGTCATCAGTTCTCTCTCTCTTTCTCTCTCTCTCTCTCTCTCCTGTCGAATTGCCATAGGGATTTCCTTGTTTTATTTATAGGCTTCCTCCAAGATTCTCTCTTTAAACATGACTCTATCGTTTTCATTGGAGTTAGCCCCACAGCCCTTTGCTTCCTACGTCCCGAATACCCACCACACCCACACACACACACACATACACACACACACACATACACACACACATACATACACGCGCGCGCACGTCTCTCCGAACAGAGCTGTCACCGGATTATCCGAACGTCTGTCCTTCCCATGAAAAGACAAGCAGTTGCTCTTCAGTGAAATACTTTAATATATTAGTTGATTCACCCAGTGATTTGATGAATAAATTTGCGTTGTTTACTTAACCGAAAATTGCATTCTTGTCACAACATCGAGACTCGAGGATTAATGTTTTAAACAGAATTTTGTCATTTCCTCTGAGGATGAATAAGCTTGGGAACATAATGTTAATCTTAATACCCTTGAACCTTACTTTAAAAAACACATTTTGGGGAAAACGGGTCGAGGAAATGAATGCATTTATATTTATCTCGGAGAAAAGAGAAATGATCATCATGAATGTATCTAAATAACACTATTTCCTTATGGAAAGGAAGGAAAACATGCCTGCATACTCGCTGGCCCGCTCATGTATAAACTCAGAGGGATTTTAAACTTAGACTTTTAACTGCATAGAAACCAGGGGCTTGACGCCAGTCCAAGTGATGCGTCCACACGAAACAAAGATGCTGAGTTACGAACAAATAGAAGGAAAATGCTAAAATATCTTTCCAGTTCATTACTAGAATAAACTGTCTTTTTTTGCCCAGTTGTTTGTATGATTGTTTTTACTAACGTGTATGAAAATCCATTGTTCATCTGTGTGTATCTAACAAATTTTTTTATGTTGCTCAATTCTCTTTTCCAATTTTTTTCCAGTCTGACCGATATAAAAGTTAACACACGAAATACATGGAATTTGATAAACGCATCCTTCAGTGTAAACCAGCATATAAAATGTGTAGAATAGGCTCGGATGAAACATTTGAATTTTCATACATGTTATTGAAAACAATCATACAATCAATTGGGAAGGGACTGAAATGATAGTTGACATTAATAATGCACTGGAAAAACATCATTGAGTCTAGTTTTATAAAAGAAAGCTATTGCAAGACTATGAATATCAACCAAGGCATAT
>NC_089794.1:51466001-51494397 GCF_040412425.1 Macrobrachium rosenbergii | reverse complement strand
ACTTCTCTCATCACTCCATCCATAAAGATATTAAAGATCTCTGAGGTGCTGGGATGAAAACAGAATCGGGTACAGACAGAGGTAGTCATTTATTTGTTTCTTTCTATATAAATTTTGTCTTTCTACTTAAATAGACATCAAAGCTGCATTCCTGAACCCTTCAGCAAATAAAATGACCTGAAAGATACTTTGAAATGATTTTTTCGTAATCACTCAAAGCGGTCATTCATCTGTCTCCGACGCGCTCCCGTAATCACTGTCTTAAAGTCAGCAATTAAATATGAAACGAGTGACGGAGAAATCCATTTATCTGCCCAGTATCTTCACGGGAATATGTCAGAACGCATTTCATCTTTTTGTTTTATATCACTGTATACTGGAAAGATATCATCGTGATAGACTGGGTCTGTTTCATCTCTTCTGATTATATATATATATATATATATATATATATATATATATATATATATATATATATATATATATATATATATATATATATATATATATATATATATATATATATATATATATATATATATATATATATATATATATATATATATATATATATATATATATTATATATATATATATAAATAGATATTTATATGATGTATAATATATATATATATATATAAATAGTAATATATATATAATATATATATACATATGTATATATATATATATATATATATATATATATATATATATATATATATATATATATATTTATGACAAGCAGGAAAATAAATCTCCCACTGCAACAATTTTTTTCAACGTTTCCCAATGAATTATTGCATCTTCAGAGAATTCTACACTGGATATAAATAAAAAAGTTACCAAAAACTATTCAGAACTGCTTAAAATTAAAATTCCTAATATCTATAAGTTCATTTATTGAGAAAATATACGTAAAACAATAAGTTATGTTGAAAACGTTTACAGTAAAATGTCACTGTATTTCATAGTTATGCAAGTTTTAACATTTTCACAAGGTTTTAAAAACGAGAGGAGAGCTGACTTGCCGGAATAAAGGCTAGAGTAAAACTAAAAACAAAAATAGTAATTAAGAATAAGAAACATTAAAATTACAACAAAATCATGATAAAAAGAGAGTTGTATAGCTGAGGACTGAGTATTTAAAGATGGAATAATTTTCAATATTTCTAAAATGAATAAAGAGATCAAGACAAAATCAGTTTTCTGCAAAAAAAAAAAGGAGCCCAATAAGGTCTGAGTTTTAGAAAAGTGTTTTGTGACCAGCATAATAATAATTTTGTAAAGGCACTAGGCACCTTTTTTTTTAAGAGCGCTGATGTTGATGTCCTAAAGCCTCTCTCAAAAAGAGGAGATCTGATTATTGTGAGGTCAGACGAAGGAGGGGAAACTGTTGTCCTCAATAAACAGGACACTTTAATAACAAGTAAAAAATGCACCGAAGTTTCTTCGGTGCAATCGAGTTTTCTGTACAGCTTGTAGTGATGTATGAAGCTCTCAGCCACGGCCCATGAAATTCTCACCCTCGGCCCATGAAATTATCACCCGCGGGCCATGAAACTTTCAGCCACGGCCCGGTGGTGGCCTGTGTTGTTGGCACCTATAGTGGTGCCAGACGCACGGTAATGGCTAACTTTAACCTTAATTAAAATAAAAGCTATTGAGGCTAGGGGGCTGCAATTCGGTATGTTTGATGATTGGAGGGTGGGTGATCAACATACCAATTTGCAGCCCTCTAGCCTCAGTAGTTTTTAAGATCTGACGGCAGACAGGAAAATTGCTGACTGACAGACAGATATTCATCTCTATAGTTTTCTTTTACAGAAAACTAAAAGGAGGATATTTTGAGCTCCCATACTAAATTTCAGGAGTACCCGATTATCAGAACTTATTCAAGACCGAGGAGAAGACAAACTGGTTTCTTCGTTCCCTAAAGAGCGAGCGGGTTATCAACAAAGACACATTTTGAAGAGCTTTTTTTGCACAGGGTCGTCATATGGTATTCTATACGGTCTTCCAAAAATCCATAAACCCATTGTTCCCTTTCGCCCTATCCTGGCTTCATACAAAACTCCAAATTACAAATTAGCAGAGTATTTTGTCCCATTATTGGAACCTCTCAATAGAAACGGCTATATTTCATGTAACCCTAACGAATTCAAAGAATTAATATATATTAATATTATTCTAAAGTTATTTCCAGAGCCTGCCTGTAACCTCTATCATTTGAATCGTAATTTTTTAAACACTTTTTCTGAATTGGCCAGGCTAGACGCGGCTTTTGTTTTTGACGGGAAATTATGTAGGCAGGTGTGAGGAATGGCCATGGGTTCCCTTCTTGGCCCTAAGTTTGCTGATATCTTCATGTGCTCCCAAGAGGAATGCATGCTTCATAACTGTCCTTTATCCCTCCGCCCTTTACTTTATGCCCTTCTCAGGCGAGAGTTCCACTGTGGTTCCTTCTTTGAAATTGCAAACTCAAGCCACACCAATATCAAGGAGCAGGAGAGCTGTTTACCATTTTTAGACATTCTAGTATCCAGGAATAATAATCGTTTTAATTTAAGGGTTGCCCCTGTTTTTATGAAAAAATCGTTTCCACGTCTGGACTCCAATTTTTATAGTTTCTGCTTTTACAACTTTAAATTAAATTATGTTTTTACTCTTATCCATCGGGCTCTATTACTCACTTAAGAGTGGCAACTATTTCGCAGTTACCTTTCTTTACAAATATTATAATGAAAATTGTTTCCCTATCAAAAGAAGTTCCTTCCAGCCCTTTGTGTTGTAATGTTCCCAGGGAAAAAATCTGCACATCTTTTTCCTTACTAAAAGACAGAGAAGTTTCGCAGGGACCTGACTAAAATAATCAGTAAACATTTTGGTGCTACAGAAGTGAGATTGATTCCAAAAAATCCCATGACAATTGGCTCCCTTTTAAAAGTGAAAAACCCGCTCTGCCCTTTGATGACGTCAAATGTGGTTGAAAAGTATACTTGCCCCGGATGTGACCTGGGAGCTTATGTGGGATACACGAAGCGTCTTCGTGGTTTACGAGCTGACTCTCACAGGGGGGAATAGTCATAGAACGGGATGTCGTTTGTCTAACCCATAAACATCTAATATAAGAAATCATTCTTTAAATTGTAAAACTTCCATCGAATACAAAGATTTCTCGATAACAGGACAGGTCAGCAACTCCAAAGACATGTTTATTTTAGAAACACTGAAAATTACACGTGTTCCATATTTAAATATTCAGTCCTCGGCTGTTCAACTCTTTTTATCATGATTTTGCTGTAATTTCAACGTTCGTTATTGTTTACCTTTTATTTATTTTTAGTTATTTAACGTAGACATTGTTCTGGCAGGTCAGCTCTTCACTCTTTTTTAAAACCTTGTGAAGGCGTTCAAATTTTACTATAAATGTTTTCAATGTAACTCAGTGCGAGGCTCTTACTAAAATAACTTATATATTACTATTAATTTATATATTTTTTCATATCTTTAACTATTATGACCCCTTTCTGCTTTGTGTGAGTCTGCCAAGTGGCCTCCTGCTAGTTTTGGCTATATATACTGTGTATATATATATATATATATATATATATATATATATATATATATATATATATATATATATATATATATATATGTATATATATATATATGTATATATATATATATATATATATATATATATACACACACACACTAGATAATGGAGAAACAGGATGTAAATCCTGACCGGTTTCACCTCTGTTGCCAAGCTATTTTCACAGGACTGATACATGGTGGTAGAAATTTGCAATATATATATGCAACAGGAACAGTACAAACGAACATACTCATTTGTGTCTGAGGTCAGGTACTTTGTTTACAAACCTGATTATCGATCCATGACAAGTGCCTTCCTAAAATTATATACATTTTACTTACTTCTTTTGAGATTAATGGGTCTAAGTTTATATATGCCTTGGTTGATATTCACAGTCTTGCAATAGCTTTCTTTTATGAAACTAGACTCAATGATGTTTTTCCAGTGGATTTATTAAAATCAACTATCATTTCAGTCCCTTCCCAATTGATTGTATAATTGTTTTCAATAACATGTATGAAAATTCAAATGTTTCACCTGAGCTTATTTTACACATTTTATATGCTGATTTACACTAAAGGATGCGTGTATCAAATTTCATGTATTTCGTATGTTAACTTTTATATTGGTCAGACTGGAAAAAAATTGGAAAAGAGAATTGAACAACATAAAAAAATTTGTTAGATACGCACAGGTGAACAATGGATTTTCATAGATGTTAGTAAAAACAATCATACAAACAACTGGGCAAAAAAAGACAGTTTATTCTAGTAATGAACTGGAAAGATATTTTAGCATTTTCCTTCTGTTTGTTCGTAACTCAGCATATTTGTTTCGTGTGGATGCATCACTTGACTGACGTCAAGCCCCTGGTTTCTATGCAGTTAAAAGTCTAAGTTTAAAATCCCTCTGAGTTTATACATGAGCGGGCCAGCGAGTATGCAGGCATGTTTTCTTTCCTTTCCATAAGGAAATAGTGTTATTTAGATACATTCATGATAATCATTTCTCTTTTCTCCGAGATAAATATAAATGCATTCATTTCCTCGACCCGTTTTCCCCAAAATGTGTTTTTTAAAGTAAGGTTCAAGGGTATTAAGATTAACATTATGTTCCCAAGCTTATTCATCCTCAGAGGAAATGACAAAATTCTGTTCAAAACATTAATCCGCGAGTCTCGATGTTGTGACAAGAATGCAATTTTCGGTTAAGTGAACAACGCAAATTTATTCATCAAATCACTGGGTGAATCAACTAATATATTAGAGTGCTTCACTGAAGAGCAACTGCTTGTCTTTTCATGGGAAGGACAGCCGTTCGGATAATCCGGTGACAGCTCTGTTCGGAGAGACGTGCGCGCGCGTGTATGTGTGTGTGTGTATGTGTGTGTGTGTGTGGGTGGGTATTCGGGACGTGGGAAGCAAAAGGGCTGTGGGGCCTAACTCCAATGAAAACGATAGAGTCATGTCTTAAAAGAGAGAATCTTGGAGGAAGCCTATAAATAAAACAAGGAAATCCCTATGGCAATTCGACAGGAGAGAGAGAGAGAGAGAGAGAGAGAGAGAGAGAGAGAGAGAGAGAGAGAGAGAGAGGGACTGATGACGATCATCCTGCTGTAATCTTGTGACATAGTAGTCTACCCGATAATGTGTACTAGGCTGGGTGGATTATCAGGAAAGCTCCTTCTGATTTATTTAACCATTTCCTTCTCTGCATTTTTATCATTTATGCTCGTTTATCCATGCTGACTGCCCCCCTTCAGTTGATGTGGCAGTCCTGGTGGGTTTCTTATTTTGCCTTGCAAGGTGTCCCGGCCCTACCTTCTCGACCAGTTGCTTCGGACACTCTTTTAATGACATGGCCATTTTTGCACTTCCTTTTAATGAAAATTTTGTAAATTACGTAAATAATGTTGTTGTTGATTTTATTGATCGTTGTCCTGCCGATTTTTACCAGCTATGATTGCTTTGTATTTATTTATTAGATTTGCTTCTAATTTTTGTTGTTAATTTAATTCTTTCGGAAGACTTGATCATAACCCTGCGCCTATTACTCATTTCCGTAAGAAAAAAACTGCAGAAAACTTTTGCTCAAATATTCGAGACCAAAGGTGAAATTTTTTTATCTCCAGAGCTGTGCCCGTGGCTACGATGTGGTGTCTTTTATCTGTGATACTTGTGAGCAGTAGCAAGTCAAAGGTTGTATTTTTAATCCATCCCAGGGTTTGATGCCCCTGACTTCTTGGACCGTTGTAACATCCCACATACACAAAGTATGGCTGTATACACTAAGCCTGGACAACCTATTTACCGTCAAAAAAAACTTGGAGTGTAGTTGCCATGAAGTTCTTTGTTTCAAGGTTTTTAGTAAGTTTTCAGTGTTTATGCATTTTCTCTTTACCGAAATCCAAATCCAGATATTGGCAAATATTGGCGTGGGTTAGTATGGCTCAGTCTCAGGATTCAAAAGCTTCATTCTTTATCTGAGGAGACTGCAAGGCACAGCGAGAAGTGTAATTCAGATTCCACTGATCAACGTTTCTGATCAGCTCTTAAGTTCTTTGTATCCTTTGCTTTTGTTCAGCTACTTGAGGAATATATATTTTTACGTCAACGCAGTATCTTTGCTGATGAGTACCAGCTTAGTAATACAGTGCCTATCCCAAAGAGTGGCATATCTGCAGAGTGTGGTAGCTACAGACCAATTTCTATTCTCCGTGGGCTCTCCAGAATTACAGAAAAACTCATTCTTCAGCTAATATACAAGTATGTGGAATTCAGAGAATTATTAGCTAGCAGTCAATATGCATATAGGAAGCAGTTAGGTACCTGTAATGATCTTTTAGATTCGACATGCCATTTGCAAGAGAACCTTGATAAGAGTTTTGAGTGCAGAGTGATTTAGATAAATTTTAGTGCTGCTTCCGATTTAGTAAATCATAGGGCACTTGATTTTAAACTTTAGAATCTTGGAGTGGGTGGATATATTTTAGGATTACTCCAAGATTGCCATACAAGTAAGCAGCAGCAAGTTGCTGTTGGTGGGATCTTTAGCGAACTAAAATCTATTGTGTCTGGAGTTCCACAGGGTAGCGTTCTGGGTCTGCTGTTGTTTGTAGTGTATACAAGTGATATGGTTGTTGGCCTGGAAAACAAGATTGTTCAGTATGCTGATGATGCAACACTTGTGGGTGGAGTAAGGTCTCCACTTATGAGAAATGAAGCTGCCCTCAGCCTCAATCGGGACATGGACCGGATCAGTGAATGGTGTAGTTAGTCAGTGGGGTATGAGGCGAAACACTGGTAAAACGAAAACACTATTGATTAGCAGATCTCGTACAGATTTTCCAGCCCATCCTCCCCTTCGGGTGAATTGGACTCCCCTGAATGGGTCTGAAGCTTTCATTATCCTAAGTGTAACTTTTGACTCACATCTTACTTTTGAGAAATGTCTAATGAAATTGTCAGCAAATGCCTCACGGAATTTAGGTATTATATATGTAAGGCCTCATATATTTACAACAGTAAAATCAACGCTGCCTATTTTACGTCATTTGTCCTTCCTCTACTAGAATACTGTTCTTCAGTGTGGATGTCTGCTTCTGCCAGAGATTTATCTCTTATAGACAGAGTGGTTCGTGGGGGTTGGTTTCTGTTTCTGAACACTAGCAGTTACTGACTTGGAACAACAACAGATGGTCTCTTATTTGTCAATTTTACATAAATTTTATTATAACAAAGAATTTTTGTCATCACAGTTGATCCCTGATCCTCTTTTTCTGCCGAGAGCCACCAGATTTTTTTAAAAGCATCACCATTACACATTAAATGTGCCTCGATGTCGAACTTCTCAATTCCAAAGGTCTTTTATTCCTCACACCGTTGCACATTGTGCAATTAGAACCTCAAAAGCTCGAGCGAAGATGTAATACATTACAACCCTAAAACAATTCTCCTTGTAATTTCAATAATTTATTTACATTATTATCAATTTATTTATTTATTTATTTAATAATTTATCTCTTTTCTAACAACTGGTCTCTTCTTTCTGTACTTCCTATTATTTTCTGTACTTTCTTTCAAATGAACACCATATTCTATGGAAGCTTGAATTTCAAGTCAATGGCCTCTGCAGATCTGTTCCATATGAATAGAATTCATCTCCTGAAAAATAATAACTGACTAATGATTGACTTTGAAATCCCTGGCGGTAATTCCCTTGGTTATAATTTATTCCCAAGGTATAGTGAATTTGTTACTTAATGTTTGTGAATATAAAAATTGCCCCAGTGCATTCTTAAGTAAGCGATCTGCATAAAATCGCGCGTTTGTGCGTCACTCATGTTACTCAATATCTCGGCCACTTTATTCTAGTGATAAATGGATTTCCACAGGCTCTAACTTCCCCATGTTTCTGAATTATTGGAATGCTGGACCTCAAAACTGCAGTTGAGGCTTCATGTGGGCTGGTCTCACTTATCTACTTATCCCCTGGTGCAATCAAACTCAACTCACAACTCCACTGTTACTTACTTTGAAACAAAGAACAAACTGCAATGTCATTGAAATACAGAAGGTGCCATCCGCAATCTGTAACATCCTTGAGGTGTTATGAATGAGATATCTGTGATGATAAACTTAATGAAAAATGACACTGGTCCCTTTACGGAACCTGCTGTGTCTTCGAAAGGTTGTGCAGTTTTCTTTATGTGCAGGAGCTGGTGTATCAGTGAAATTTGAGTGCGAGTGTGTTACTGTATGCGAGTGTAATCGGCGAGGACAAATTAGGTGTATGTAACGAAAGTATGCAAGACCTTGAGCAAAGTAAATATACAGTTTATGCGTAGTGTTTGTCAATCTCTCTCGCTAATATACTAGTGATTGCTCGAGAATATATTCTAATGAAAAATTCATGGAATTTATAACTTGAATCCTGATTAGAAACATCCGTTCCAGCTCTGATTTTATGCAGATTTCAAATCTTTCGACCTTGAACAGTCAAGCGGAATTGGATTTATCCTCTTCCAGATTTATTGGCTTATTGTAATAAATTTCCTTTTATTTGGAGAAGTCCGAACTTCGAACTTCGAACTATTATTTCTTTATAAAATTCATCCTCTTGTATACACATATTTCTCATCATCTCTTCACGAGCGCTTTGGAGGAGAATATATATTTTTAAAAGTTTTTTCTTTACATTATTCTCTGAACATTCTGTCATCGTATTAGGAGAGTTGCATGATTTTTCGTTTCTTCCAGTTTAGGGCGATCTTTATTTAGTCGATTTTTTTTTCTTTTCATGATACCTTGAGATGTTTTCACATTTTGAAAGTCTGAGACACTTTCGAAGGAAAAGTGTAGCGCTGAATTTCGTTTGCGTCAGTATCTCAACATTCAGCAAGTGACAGTATATTATCAACTTGGAAAGTTATTTTTTTACGCAGTCTAAGCCGCTGAGTTTAAAGATCTTAGAAAACTTCCAGAAACTGAAAATGAATCAGTTCAGGACTTAACAGACAAAGAGAGAGTCCATCTACTCCTCCTCGGTTGGGGGAATAGTTTAGTTTTAGGTTTTGTAGCGTTTCTTTCGTGCTTTTAACATATGGTCTTTATTTAAGCTGGATTTTCCCAATTCAGATTTTTATAGGTAACTTTCCGAATTTTTCCGAAATATTACTTTGCTTAACTTTGTTCTATTTATTAGCCGTGTTATTGTTGTTATTACTGAGCATGTGAAATGCTGAAGGGTATTGATGTATTATATGGTTTTTTTTTTTTTTTTGGGGGACGGGGCGGTTAAGCTGTTTGCTTGGAAACATTCTGGGCAAAAGTAAATGGAAACAGCGCCTACGTATTCAGCAAGTCAGGGCTGACAATGGCCTAGCGTCAGTATGGCTTCCCACGGAGACAAGGGGCATCGTACCCTGGGCGATGTGCTGGTTATGCCGCCAGAAGTCATGAAGATCCGGCGAGTGCGTTCGTTCGTGCGCGCTGAATGGCTTGCCATGTGAAATGTGAATATTCCATTTTGTAAACAGGCTAAACATGGGGGGCCTAGGTGGCTTTGTGCCAGAATCCGCCTGGTTGGAGGACTTTTGAGTACTTACTGCCTGTGAGGTGAGCTGGAACTTTGTTTCCAAGAAACCCTGAATGGGTTTAATTAACTTGGTTTAACATATACTGATTTGTTTTACTGATTTATTTTTATCTGCTATGTCTCTCTGATTTTTATTAATGATTTTACCATGTTTAATTATGTACATTTCCTTTAGGGTTCGTAACATGGGAAAACATCCCACATTTATTCTTCTCTGTGCCTATTTTTAAAAGTTGTGTTTTCCCTTTGTTCTTGAGATGTGTCGTGAATAGAGGCCAATATAAATGGGGGGAAATGTGACTTATCATGACTTCGGTCATGCTGACTCATTTTAACTTTATGTTGTTGAGATTCATTTAGTGGAAGTTCATAGTACCATGATATCTTACTTGGTTATTTTGAGGGTACCAATTCTGGGACGTAGATATTCCCATTCCATTTTTATTTCCATTTCAAACCATTTACCATGTTAGATTACTGAATAAATTATATTTTGGTAGTCATGTGTTTGCCGTGCTTTCTTATTTCAGATAGTGACTTGGATGACGAGAGAGAGAGAGAGAGAGAGAGAGAGAGAGAGAGAGAGAGAGAGAGAGAGAGAGAGAGAGAGAGAGAGAGAGAATGTGCTGATCCAGTACGCAGACTGGCCACTGCCACCGGCGAATCTTTGAGATATAAGATGATATGACATTGTTCTTAAAACAGATGTAGAAGGAGGTTTTGACCCTATCTGACCGTATTAGTAGGGCATAATACATGCTTTCTTACTAGACAAGCCAATTGGTCTAATTGGTCTAAAATTGGGTAGGAAGATTGCACAGAATAGGAAGAGAGAATATCGAGGCTGCAAAGAAAACAGTCAGAGACCGGGTAAGCCCCTGGAATAGAGCCACGGCAAAGCCTATTGTTTGAGAAACTTTCTTGGCTACTAGTAATGATTCAGAAACACGATTTGTATATGATGAAGATGCAAGTGACATTTCACTGCTTTGTATGTTTCAGGTAGGTAGTACCCCATCAACGTAGCCTGAATGTTTGCCTTCCATAGAGTTTGTGTCCTATCCTTTCAGTGACCAGTTGCATAGAAAGAGATGGCGTAGCTGGTAGTTATGGAGTTCCTGGAGTAGGTGATGATGTTAAATCCCATGGAATATGTTCAGAAAAGAAAGAAGAGTGACTGGAAGTATATTAAATCATTATCTGGCTGAAACGAGAATGAAAATATAAGAAAGTTTTAGGTGAGTAGGAATGGTTGAAAATGTGACTCTTAAGTATAATTAGACAAGTGTGTTTGTTGAGAAAACAGTGAGAATTGCTCTAAGGAAGACTGATGAGAAATAAAGGTGAACGAAACTTTATGTAGAAGGGGTCTTTGGGGAGTATGCAAAATTCAAGAATAGAGTCACAGAATCTCTGCAAGGAGGGAGTATTTATGGATATAATATGTAAGAGATGAGAGTTTTATGACTGGACAGATGATAATTCCCTAATATACAAAAGGACTGATAAGGTTGGCAAGAAGAAAGTGAGGGAAGGCAAATAATGACAGTACAGAGGGCTTTGAACAAGCTCTTAGGAGAAAGAGAGAAAAATTAAAGGGGAAGTAAATGCAGAAAGAACGGTTAGGCAAATGCACCTTAAATTTTAAGATGCAAGTGAAGAGATGCTTCTGAAGAGAATAATCCATCGTCAGTAAAATGAGTAATTTAATTGTTAAGATGAAAAAGAGGCAGATCTTGAGTGATGCAAGAGTTGAATGTGAATGTGAGAGTGCTTGTAGAAGTGACTGTTGATGATATAGTAAGTCAGTGAATAATTTGATTAATGGCAAATCAGCACAAATTAAATGGATTACAAGTTTAGAGGGGAAAGTATGACTGAGGTTCTGACCAGGAAGTGTAAGCCAAATCTTTATGAAGAAAAGGTTTGTAAGGTATAAGGGGAATAATTGTCCATTTGTGAAAGGGAAAAGAAAACAGAAATGATCGTAAAAAGTTATATTGACATAATGTTTCTTAGTATACAATGAACGGCGTAATGGAAGGTTTTGACAGAAAGTGAGGCAGATGGCAGAAGGGTTAATATAGAAGGGAGGCGTTTTGGTTTTAAACAAGAAAGATATTATTTTGATAAAGCATTTGTAATGTAACAGTTATGTGAGAAGTCTAAGAGTAAACTGACGGTGTCAGGTAAGATAAAGAAACCTAGAAAAAGCCAATGATAGAATTGATGCAGATGCTATGTGACGGATGTTGATAATGTATGACTAATTTCTTGAGGGTGAGTGAATGCTTTTATGATGAAAGTGAAGCGTATGTAGAACATGTACATTTGATGAGAGGGTAAGTGGTTTGGTGAAAAACTGATCTGAGGGAAGGATGTGTTACAAATCGGTGGCTATTTGATAGCGATATGAAATGGTAACAATATAAAGATCATCAGCTAAAAGTGCACAGTTGTGAAGGGGCTGTGAATGGAGTTTGAAATGGCTGATGTTGACAGAGGACACAGCGCTGATCAGGGAGAGTGAACAGAAACTTCAGCAACTGAAAAAGAAAGTGTTGTAAGTGGAGAAAGTTGAAGCGAACGAAGACAAGAGTAAAGTTTTGAAGGCAAATGGAAACCAGTAGGATGGAACAAAGAACATTCGTGTAAAATGTTGCAAGAACGAAAGCAGCTTATTTGTGCCGATATTTGGGAAGCAAATATGCCAGATGATGGTAGTTGGAGAGATAATATGATATATTGAAGAGGCAAAGCAAGAAAGTAATAGGGCATTCTTTATGACCTAGTAGAGAAAAGAACTGAGAGCGAAAGCCAAAGTGGGAATGCAAGAAGGGATTATTTAGCCATTCTTCTTATGGCAGTGAAGTTATGTTATGAGCACCAGAGAAATATTGTCACAGAAGTGAAGAGTGAGAAGCCTTGAAACGGTGACAAATGTGACAATACTTAAAAATGGGTTAATGTTTTCCCAGACGAACAAAAGTAATGCTTTTCACTTGTGAAAACATGGTTGCCCTTCTTTCCAGCTGCTCAATAGCGTAGAAATGAAAAAAGCCACTGAGCTTCGGCGGAAATCCCAGAGAAAATCTTTGCTTCGGGACATTCCTGTCGAAGCCTTCGGAGGATCCTGCGAAGCCGAAGGAATGGAATAAATGCAGAGGAGTAATTACACCAAGTCTTGTTGAGTGAAGCGTGTGTGTGTGTGTGTGTGTGTGTACAGTTTATTCATAAAGATACAAAGTTAGAGCAGCTGCAAATATATATGTATATATATATATATATATATATATATATATATATATATATATATATATATATATATATATATATATATATATATATATATATATCCATATCCTTTTTTATACATAGATAAGTGATGACATATATATACATATATATATATATATATATATATATATATATATATATATATATATATATATATATATATATATATATATATATATATATATATATATATATATATATATATATATATATATATATATATATAAATTTGCAATAACCACAATGTCCTCGTAACTTCTTGACTACTTCACATTTCGGATTCTGCCTGTCACTAGAAAGACTAAAAGGCTAAGAGCCAGATAAAAAATTATATTAAGTAATTCTGACGCTATATAGTTGTTTATTGGCATCTCAGGCTTTGGTGTGGCAAGCGTATTCAAAAGGTGTAGAGCTGAAGATGTTAAAGAGGGCATTGTGGTTATTATAACTGAACAATTTTTTAAGTAAAAGTAACCATTAGCTTCTACATACATATACATATGTATATGCACAGTATGTGTGCATATATATATATATATATATATATATATATATATATATATATATATATATATATATATATATATATATATATATATATGTGTATATATATATATATATTATTATATACATATATATATATATATATATATATATATATATATATATAGAATAAAATGAAGAACTTATCTAGCAAAACATTATGCGAACCTCCCAATGATCAGACTGAGCAGTTGGAAATGTTTAATTCCTCCCAGACGACGCCTAAAGTGACTCTTATCATTCGAACGACTCCTGGCAGAGAGAGGCCGAATTCCATTTCCATCAGACGATGTTGAAGTTCACTTTCTTTTGACTTTTTATCAAGTTTTATAGTTTAAAATGGATTGATTGGCTGATTTATGATTACTAAAATAGGCGTGAAAAAGATAGAAAAAGAACAAAGAAGAAGATAGAGGAGGACAAACTTCCCACGTCACTTTTGAATTAAAAATAGTTGACTTGGCCTTTCCAAGCTCATTTTTCTTCATTTACAAAAACAAACTACGCCCGTTTCCCTTCAGACAATATCACACATTTAGCCTTCGTTTTCTATCTCTCTCTCTCTCTCTCTCTCTCTCTCTCTCTCTCTCTCTCTCTCTCTCTCTCTCTCTCTCTCTCATTTTCGTTCTAACTTAATAACCGGTTTATGTTAAACCTGAAAAATTCTCTTTGCATTGGCACAAAGTTACAGAAAATAAGGAAATCAGTTTTCAATAATTAAAGCATATATGGTTGTTTTAATCGAGCACCACTGTTGTACTAATTTAATGACAAAAAGTGACCATATATTCTTTAAATATACTATTTAAATTCACCATTCATTATCTTCAGTCTCCAAAATCATTCATTTTTTCATTTTAATATTTGTTTTCTTAGTTTCCACAAGGAAAAACAAAAGCGAATCGGTTCTGTTTGTCTGCCTTAATTGTGACAGACACACGAACACAGAACCTAAGTTCCGTCACTGGGAGCAACTCATTGGTTAGCCAATTTGAAACTTCATGGAAACCAGGTATTGGAATCAAACAGGGTGTGGGAGGTGTGTGGAGGGCGGGGGCGGGTTTAAGGGTGTAATGTGGGAGCATTTTCGCTACATTCACAGAACAGCTCAATAGTAACTCATGCATTCAGTAATAATCATAGACCTGACTGGAATGGTCCAAGAATCATTTTTAAAAGTAACAATGTAAACATAAGACGATTAGTAGAAGGCGCCGCTATAAACGTTGGGGAATCTTTAAAAGGAAACAAGTCGTTTGTTAACGAGGCCCTATGGTTAATTATGACATACTGAGGACGTTCGTTAAAGACTTGAGTGTTAGGACAGGCTCTGTCTTTCCTTCGCCTGATGCTGCCTCTGCCTCTCCTGCCCCTTTACAGGTACTTTGCAACACCCGGGAGTCCGTACCTGTATTCTGTGAGACCCTCCGGACGAGGGATTACATGCAACACTGCAACAGCTGTGGGAAAATCGAGTAGGAAGGAGAGCAGCCAGAAACATAAACAGAGGCTGACCAGTTCCTTCATTGACGTGACCGTTGGAGGAGCTAACCACCATCGCCATCCATTCTTTACGTCATCTTTTGAGAGGTTTACCTCGTCACATTTTATGTCATGATTACTCGGTTGGACTGAAGATGAACCCATTTTTATAGTCTCACATTCTACCATTGATATATTTATTGTGGACCTTATACAAAATTACTCCTGTTCTCGGCATTGAGTGCTAACAAATCATAATTTTAAAAACAACTTAAACGAAAGAAAATTCGAGACTGGCAGGACAGAGAATAGACGCAGTGATTAAGTTGGTAAGTGTTGAACAACGGATAGTATGCTAAAACATTTATTTCAGTCACCCGTGTAACATTTAAACAATGATGAAAAACCATGAAATTAAGGAAGGATTTTTTACAAGCGATGTTATTAAAGCCTTCTTAAGCTCTCATAAATTACTCTGCTGTTCTGAATCAAGGCAAAAGAGTTTTAGTATTTGAATAGGAAAGAATGCTGAAGGAATTGTTGATTTATTGTTAGGTTGACAGGTTTATATAATAATTATATTATTCTAAATTAAGTTCGAGCAAGATATCAACTATATATTTATTGTAAATAACTGTATAGTTCATATGGACAAAAACAATGGAGGATGTCTAGAGAAGAAAGTTGTTCTGAATTACGATTAGGTGTATTAAAGCCAGTTATTCATAACTTTAGGATAAGAAATTTAAAATCTGCAAATCTTATGGAGGTTTCCAGAACGTTAACTAAAGGATGGGATACTTAAAAGAAATGTAGTTAATAATATGCATAAAAGGACTTCCAAATCAACCAACTTGAACGTGAACAAAGAGACATGCATATATAACGCTTAATAAATTACAAGAAAATAGAATGAAAACTATAGATATTAAATTCTTTGAACAGAAATGACCAAACGTACACGAAAAAAACCTTGATCATAACAAAAAGATCGTTTACGAAAGCGTTCCGATACATCCAAAGGAATTTTGTCAGGGAAAAGCCAGCGCACGCAGAAGAGTAAGCAAGTAAATGGATATACGTCAATAGTTACATTGAACCGATAGTTATTTATGAAGCGAGGAAAAGAGGCTTTCAAAATCTGCGTAGGCGATGGAGTACCCCGATCAATCACACTTCCCCATGAACGAGAGAGAGAGGATAATGATTTTGTGTGTAGCCACGGACAATTTGCACATGTGCAGTATGTGCTAATGGGGAATGAATATGAATATTCTACTGGGGATGAATATAGTCTTGTTTCTACTTCATATGCACACGCGCTTGCTCGCGCCCGCTCACACATACACTATCTGTATATATACACATATATATATATATGTATATATATATATATATATATATATATATATATATATATATATATATATATATATATATATATATATATATATATATATATATATATTATATATATTATATATATATATATATTATATATATATATATATATATACATATATATATATATATATATATATATATATATATATATATATATATATATTATATATATTATATACATATATATATATATATATATATATATATCTATATATATATATATGTATATTGTGTGTGTGTAAATCTCAACATTAAACGGTTTTCACTTATACGGGGTGGCTTCAGAGGTTATAGACACTGGTCATTGCTACACTAATACATCAATGCAGAATCGAATTTTCCAAACCTTAAACACTTAAAGCGCATTTACTGAAGGTTTGTCTGCAATACATACATCACCTTACACGCAGTGGACCATCCACCTCCAACATATATTCTCTCTCTCTCTCTCTCTCTCTCTCTCTCTCTCTCTCTCTCTTTTCCTAGACATTAAGACCAATCTTCTCCAATTTATGTCTTCCTCTGATCCTTGCTCTCAACAATTCTGAATTATGCACTCTTTTCACCATCTTTTCTTCTCCCATTCTCTTCACATGCCCGAAACATCTTAAAATAGTGATGTATCCTTTCTTCTGGGAAAACAGTTACCCATTTCTAAGTATTGTCACATTTGTCACCGTTTCAAGGCTTCTTACTCTTCACTTCTTTGACAATTATTTCTCTGGTGCTCATAACATAACTTCACTGCCATAACGAGAACGGCAAAATATTCCCTTTTTGCATTCCTGCTTTGGCTTTCACAGTCAATTCTTTTCTCTGCTAAGTCATAAATAATACCCTATTTTGTTCCATCCTACTGGTTTCCATTTACCTTCATCACTTTACTCTTGTCTTCGTTCGCTTCAACTTTCTCCACTTACAACACTTTCTTTTTCAGTTGCTGAAGTTTCTGTTCACTCTCCCTGATCAGCGCTGTGTCCTCTGTCAACATCAGCCATTTCAAACTCCATTCACAGCCCTTTCACAACTGTGCACCTTTAACTGATGATCTTTCTGTTGTTACCATTTCATATCGCTATCAAATAGTCACCGATATGTAACACATCCTTCCCTCAGATCAGTTTTTCACCAAACCAGTTACCCGCTCATCAAATGTACATGTTCTACATACGCTTTACTTTCATCATAAAAGCATTCACTCTCCCTCAAGAAATTACACTCATACAACATTATCAGCATCCGTTACATAGCACCTGTATCAATTCTATTATTGGCTTTTTCTTGGTTTCTTTATCTTACTTGACACCGTCAGTTTACTCTTGGACTTCTCACATAACTGTTACATTACAAATGCTTTATCAAAATACTATCTTCCTTGTTTAAAACCAAAATGCCTCCCTCCTATATTAATCCTTCTGCCATCTGCCTCACTTTCTGTCAAAACCTTCCATTACACCGTTCATTGTATACTAAGAAACGTTATGCCAATATAACTTTTTAGGATCATTTCTGTTTCCTTTTCCTTTTCACAAAGGGACAATTATTATTCTCCTTATACATTACAAACCTTTTCTTCATAAAGATTTGGCTTAAACTTCCTGGTCAGCCACTCAGTCATACTTTCCCCTCTAAACTTGTAATCCATTTAATTTGTGCTGATTTGCCATTAATCAAATTATTCACTGACTTACTATAGCATCAACAGTCACTTCTACAAGCACTCTCACATTCACATTCAACTCTTGCATCACTCAAGATCTGCCTCTTTTTCATCTTATTAAATTACTCATTCCACTGACGATGGAGTATTCTTAAAATTGAAGGTGCATTTGCCTAACCGTTCTTTCTGCATTTACTTCCCCTTTAATTTTTCTCTCTTTCTCCTAAGAGCTCTTTCAGACCCCTGTGTACTGACATTATTAGCCTTTGCTCACTTTCTTCTTGCCAACCTTATCAGTCCTTTTGTATATTAGGGAATTATCATCTGTCCAGTCATAAAACTCTCATCTCTTACATATTGCATCCATAGATACTACCTCCTTGCAGAGATTCTGTAACCCTATTCTTGAATTTTGCATACTCCCCAAAGACCCCTTCTACATAAACTTCCTTTCACCTTAACTCATTTTTCATCAGTCTTCCTTGGAGCAATTCTCACTTTTTTCTCAACTAACACACTTGTCTAATTATACTTAAGAGTCACATTTTCAACCGTTCCTATTCAACTAAAACTCGCCTATATTTTCATTCTCGTTTCAGCCAGATAATGATTTAATATAATTCCAGTCACTCTTCTTTCTTTTCTGAACATATTCCATGGGATTTTACATTATCATCTACTCCAGGAACTCCATAACTACCAGCTACGCCATCTCTTTCTATGCGACTGGTCACTGAAAGGATAAGATGCAAACCCTATGGAAGGGAAACACGCAGGCTACGTTGATGGGGTACTACCTACCTGAAACATACAAAACAGTGAAATGTCACTTGCATCTTCATCTTATACAAATCGTGTTTCTGAATCATTATTAGTAGCCAAGAAAGTTTCCTAAATGCTGGGCTGCTGGGCCGTGGCTCTATTAAAGGGCCTCACTAGGTCTCTGACTGGAGTCGTCTTCCTTGTGGATAGCGTACTCTTGGTTGCTAGCTGAAATAATCGAATAATTATTTGCTTCTATCAGATGGATGTTTATATCCAGTGATAAGTGTTAATTATTCAGTTTAACACCTATTTTCTTTGCAACCTCAATATTCTCTCTTCCTCTTCTGTGCAATCTTCCTACCCAGTTTTAGGACAATTGGCTTGTCTCGTAAGAATGCTTGTATTATGCCCTACTAACACGGTCAGATCACTTGGTGTTATAACCTCCTTCTACATCTGTTTTAAGAACAATGTCATATCATCTTATATCTCAAAGATTCTCCGATAGCAATGGTCAGTCTGCGTACTGGATCAGCACATTCTCTCTCTCTCTCTCTCTCTCTCTCTCTCTCTCTCTCTCTCTCTCTCTCTCTCTCTCTCTCTCTCTCTCTCTCGTCATCCAAGTCACTATCTGAACTAAGGAACAATGTGACGAGGTAAACTTCTGAAAAGATGACGTAAAGGATGGATGGCAGTCGTGGTTAGCTCCTCCAACGGTCACGTCAATCAGGGAAATGGTCAGCCGCCCAACTAGGTCATTTCATCTCCTCTGTTTATGTTTCTGGCTGCTCTCCTTCCTACTCGATCTTCTTACAGGCTGTTGCAATGTTGCATGTAATCCCTCCTCCGGAGGGTCTCACAGAATACAGGTACGGACTCCCGGGTGTTGCAAAGTACCTGTAAAGGGACAGGAGAGGCAGAGGCAGCACCAGGCGAAGGAAAGACAGAGCCTGACCTAACACTAAAGTCTTTAACGAACGTCCTCAGTATGTCATAATTAACCATAGGGTCCTCGTTAACAAACGACTTGTTTCCTTTTAAAGATTCCCCCACGTTTATAGCGGCGCCTTCTACTAATCGTCTTATGTTTACATTGTTACTTTTAAAAATGATACTTGCACCTTCAAGCCAGGTCTATGATTATTACTGAATGCATGAGTTATTATTGCGCTGTTTTGTGAATGTAGGGAAAATGCTCGCTTATGTTCCCCCCAGCGTGTAGTTAGTCCCCGTCCACTTTCCCCAAATATTTCCCCCTACAATCTTTACAAGGTAATTTATAAACTCCTGGAAGTATGGGATTTTTATCGTTATTGTTATTTCTTATCTAGTTGTGTCTTATCGTGTCGACGTATTTAAATATAATTTTAGTGTCATTCTGATTATTATTCACAAATCTGCAAATGTTCCTACGTTAGGATTGAAAAGTAAAGTTATATATCTATTTGGTTTCTCTCTATTATTCATTATCTTTGGGACAATAAAACGACCTCCTCGCTCGAGAAAACGACATCTCAATAAAGTGGGCAGGATCTCTGAGGCTCCTGAAAGTTGACATTGTGTGTTTTAATTCCCCATCTACATATTCTGGGCCACATATCTTGAAGGCACTTAAGGCAAAGTTCATGACTACATTGCTTTTGATTTTATTTGAGTGAAACGAATAATGCATGCAACTTTCCGAACTTGTTGATTTTAGATATACTGAAAATTTAAACGTCTGACTGTTACAATCTCTAAAGACCAAAACATCTGAAAAGAGGAACTTTAAATCCACTTACATATCTATAGTAAACTTAACTGATGGTAGGATACTATTAGCTATTTCCATTAATTTGATAAATTTTCCCCAGTTCCTCTGATAATTGCGAAAACATCATCTACATACCTCACCCATAAAACTGGCTTGGTTACTTATAAAGTCTCACATTCTGCCATTGATAAAGTTCCTCATTGAGCTGGTTTGTACCGTTCTCAGCTAGCACTCTGCTGGCCCCGCGTTCGATTCTCCAACCGGCCAATGAAGAATTAGATGAATTTATTTCTGGTGATAAAAATTCATTTCTCGCTATAATGTGGTTCGGATTCCACAATAAGCTGTAGATCCCGGTGCTAGGTAACCAATTGGATCTTAGCCACGTAAAATAAATCTAATCCTTCGGGCCAGCCGTAGGAGAGCTGTTAATCAGCTCAGTGGTCTGGTTAAACTAAGGTATACTTAACTTTCTACCATTGATATGTTATTGTGGACCTTATACAAAATGATCTGTTATTTAGTCTTTATTTTTATTTTTTTATTTTTCCTTTTCACATATGGACAAAGAAGCTAAGATTGTTAGTAACTTCCATACTTATTTTCAGGCTTTCATAGAAATTTATTCGAAGCATTTTGTTTTTAATTTAAAACATCTCATTATTATTATTATTACTATTATTATTATTATTATTATTATTATTATTATTATTATTATTAAAGATCATTCCTTTCCTTAGATAGAGGTAAAAACAATTCTCCAAAGGAGGTTGACGTGCGTTGTATACCTTGTATAGGTACCCAGAGCTTTAACAAGTAAATATTTCGTCAATATCAAAGTAAGATATTCTTATTCAGTACAAATTTTGCTCATTAATAGGTAAAACCAGAAATGATAAACTGTGGTGGGTTTCGATGTCGTCTGGTTGCTAAGTGGTCTGTCTCTCCAGACGCTAATTGGTCGTCGTTTATTTTCTGCTTCGTCGGCGTCCTTTATGGTGTCTCACTATTATAGGAAGGCTCATAATGTTCATTTTTATTTTTTTTAATATAAGATGAGGGGGAGGGGACGGCCTTCTTTTCGTTGTTCGTTGGGAGGATAACGTGTTAGCAAGGCTTCGAAGAAACGAAGCCGCTGGCAGCCACTTCCTTTGCTGATTGTCTTGGCATCTTTGCAGCATTACGGGTGGTACCTTTCTATAGAGATGGCGGGAGAGACGTTTGAAGAGGCAGTTAGAAGACATCCCGGTGTATAGACTAAACACTGTGAAGATATGGAGAGCATCTATCTTCGTTTTCTTTAGTCGGCAGATGACACTCTTCCCTTCAGGCTCTCTGTGATAATAAATTCGCTGTGGCAACGAAATTCACGCTAACATTGTATTCCCCGTGGCAATGAAGGTCTTGGCGTTGGCACTATGAAGCAGATTGACAATTTTCTTATTCTCATAATGAAATAACTTAATGTCATTAGCCTGTCCTTTCGGGGCGACTTTATTGAGCACGATGCATCGCAAGGCGGCTCCCGCTCGGCGATAGTTGTGATTCGTGAATCCTTTATATTAACGCTTTAACAGTACTGTTTTCGTCTCAATTTACCGGGTGGATATTTGTTGTTATAAACCATTTACTTATATTATTACCGATTTCTTGGATAGAGCGTCCATTCTTATTTAGGATGTAGGGTCCTCATTATACATTTCAGGGATCAGATAGAACAGTGCAAAGGGGCCCCCTAGGCGACGGTATTAATGGCGGTTTCTTATGTCTCGAGGGGTATTTCTCTTGCCACTCACTGACGAGCATGAAAACAAATTGCGTGCAAGTCGCGTACGTGAACGCTAACCTGTCTCCCAAAATAAACTCTATGCACATTATGGGACAGCTGTTATATGAATACATTATCCTGAGTAGAACGGTTCCTAAAAGACACCAGATTACTCTATTGTCTTCAATACGTGTTAATTTCCATGAATATTTTTTTATATTGCCAGAACTAAATCCAGTTCTCTACTTTCATCGAGATAGTAAGAAAATTCTGTAGAAGTCTTATTTCACCTGTAGCCGTATGGAATACTCAGAAATCCATTGGAGTTGGCGAAGAACATTTAAATACATTTCAGTTCCTGAGAGCAGTAATGACCTAACTGTGATGTCTTGCCCATCTCTTAAGGAGGTTGCCATGGCTAAGGTTAAAACATATATTTTGATCGGAGAGCAATGCAGTTCCAGGTCAGCAAGTCATTAGTATTCCTTAGATAAATCTAGGAGATAAACATATTGTAAAAATACATGACACGACTGTAATCAGCGAAAAACTGAGTTACGAAATATTCAGTGAAGAATGAAAGAGTGCGATACGTAGTTTTTCTTATGAAAATAAAAATATAAACTAAAATAACACAGGGTTTAAGTTCTGTGGTTTCAAACTCACCCACGAAAATTGTACCATACATTTTCGGTATGTCCCTAGAGAACATGAAGATTAAACCCTCTCAAGGTTCCTGCTGTATCTCAAGAGTAACAAATAATTCTGAGCTGTTTTTGAAGGCAAGGAGAAAAATTGATTGTCGAAAGACCATTAACACAGAAGTCAAAATAAATGTAAATCGTATTTTAAAATGTCTTTTTTTTTTGAGTGGTATAGCATCAGCACCTTGAACAAGGAAGAGGAGGGATTAGTCCGTCATCCAGTCATGCCAAAGGACGAAAGTGTAACATCATCAGCTGGAAGTGAGTGGCTGGACTCCAGAGACGTGTATTGCTCAGAATGTTGTTTGCGCGCAGTTGTCAAGGGAACAAACATGTCGAAGCGTTAACGACGTACATGCAACAATGATGTCTTGTTCAGTTGTTGTTGGATATCAAGGAATTGTCGCTGGGGAACTCAAGGAATTGTTGCTGCGGAACTCAGAGACAGAACGTTATGGAAACCTCTTCAGACCTGTCGCTTCTGTTGGTTTTGGAAGTTGTTTGTTGACATTTTCTCAGCTATTTTGCGTCTTTATTTCTTAGGTGTCATTTATATCTGCGCTCGATTAACAAGTCTTCATTCGTCGTGAAACTTCGCATAAACATGAATGCATAAAGCATTTCAAATGCATTTGCTTTAAAATCGGGTTCTTTCTTACGCTGGACATTTCCAGTTATTAGAGTCTGTGATGATAAACGTTTAGATAGTGGTCTTTGTATGTCGACTACAGAGTGGTTTTTATTCAAAATGATAGTGTACTTTCGTCTGACATCCAAAACGGACTACTTTAACGGTAGTATTTCCGTTATAGAGACAGATGTCTATATCTATCTATCTATCTATCTATCTATCTATCTATCTATCTATCTATATATATATATATATATATATATATATATATATATATATATATATTCATTTGTCATTTTCCTTTAAATATTCTTTCTGCCCACAAAACCCAGAAACATACGTTTGAAGGACAAATTTTTTCCACGGTTACTATATAAGTTATTTCTACGTCAGTGTGTTACATTGTAATTGTTCAGATCATAGTCTATAAGATAAGGAAGTAGGATACACCTACTGTTATTAATAATTAATAACAGAATATTTTTTAAATCTGATAAGTCTGTAATGTGAACGACAGTGTTCCGGAATATATTTTGTTCAACAGTGAAAGGCTAATTAGGCCAATTAATTTTGGAATTATCACCACTCGACTATTCAAAGGTGTTATTTTAGGCGTTGGTAATGTTATTATCTTTCCACTCTACCGTAAATAATTACTGTTAAAAGTATCATTGATATTATAATTATAAACTTTTCTCTTCTTTTGATGAAACTGCAAGTACATACCTTAGTAGTTGATTACTTTGCATAATATTTTGTGTATCTTGGCCTATATTTCGAGATTACACATCAATTTTAATCCTCAAAATTTTTGCATTTTTACCAGATTTGAGGAAATAAGATAGTTAGAGATGCCTATTCTTTGGTATTTGATTTTGTTAAATGCAATGGTTTAGGTATGTTTTGCCCTAGCTTATTTTTCAAGGTCATAGGTCAGTTTAAGTGTCAACATTTGATTTCTTCCTAAATTTGATCAAATCAAGGTCAAAGTCTAATTTAATGTCCAAAATTCTGTTCTCAGCGAATTGATTATATTTCTGAATATGCCATAATTATGTATTAAATCTTTGACTAAAAGTTTGATTAGGTACATTCTGCAATGATTGCATTCAAGTCCAGTTTTAGAGTGTTTGATTTTTGGGAAAAGAAGCCAGGATGAAGGGCTGTTTTCTTTCGTTTTCATTTATTTATACTTATGTTACCCCAAATAAAAATCCTATAGAAAAATATAAATTGAAAAAGAAAAACTTTGTACATAGTAGTACCAAATGGAGCTTTTGAATACAAAACCCAATGTGTGTTGTTGACTGCAATCAGGAGGGTTCAGTAATGAAAACTGGAGAATTTTGCAGAATGTATCAGAAGTGTAGTAAATACCAGTGTCAGTTTTACAGGCTGCTGTATCGATGACCTGATACAGATTGACACATTCATCAGCCAGTTAACACGGAAGCTTCGTTGTGGCGGAGCTTTCGTAAAGTGTCCTTAGGTTAGATCAAGATGTAATTCATTCGAACTCAAGAGACTGGTAACTCAACTCAAGAGACTGGTATCCCGAAAAGATTTTTCTAAGTCTTTTGCTGATTGAATGCTCTCTATAAACTTAAAGGGCAACATTTCTGTATCTCGGTAGGTAGAAGTCTGCAGAATCTTTGTCATGACCTGTGATATTTATTATTTCATTTGATACCATCAAAAGTATCGTTTTAGTCTCATTACCTCTTTATCACTCTGATTTTGCTGAAAGCATTGGGTACCTTGGGAGTTGGTGATTATTTTTACCAGTAATTTTGACCATGGCCTATTTTCAGGATCAAAGGTCAATTCAAAAACCAAAAATTCACCATATTTCTCTCTAGATATCAAATAGAGGTCTCTGGTCTTGGTCTTCTACACATTCATCAGGACTTAATACGTAAATAACTAACTAGGGTGAAACGACAGCCTTTTGTTCGTAAGGTCTTCCTAAATACTAATATTATTCTAACATTCACCTTAGATGCACTTATTATTTCGGCAAGCAATGTGCGTTTTCTTTAAATAACTTTTTTAGGGGGGTTGTAAATTTTACGCCTTGAATTTTTTTTTTTTTTTTATGATTATCATCACACGTGTTTATTTTTGGAATCCCCTATCGGTTTTCATTTGGTCCATCCGGTGGGCTCCATTTATTCGTCAGTTATAGTTTCTAGTTTTCCCGATTAATTGATTATTCCGTGCCATAACTGTTTTTAAATACATTAATATTTATGCTCCCTTAAAGACATAGGCAGGATGTTCTGTGTCGATTACATTTTCGAAAGGAGAATAGCAAAAAACTTAATAATTGAAAAAACATTATTGCCGCCATATCCAGGACGAACAATAAAAGTCCAAGGATCCTGGAAGGTATAATATACCTTAACAAGTATAATAACAATATCCCCTGACGCACTCTTATTTCGCAACGGGAATGCCCTAATCTCTCCCCTCCCTCCCCGCCCCCGCCCCCCTCCTCAGGGAAGGTTTCAGCGAATGGCGGAGTCGCTATTGTGTAGGAAAATGTCTCCTTTTGGTCTTGGTTTCATTAGAGCGTCTCGAGGGGCGGTCTGGGTCAATCGAGTCTCTCCTCTGAAAGCTTCAAGGACCAGGTCGTGGGAGGTAGGGCTCAGGGTGAGAGGAATTGCCTTCTTTCTCTCTCTCTCTGCTCTGTTGCTAGCTAATGATTAGCGTGAGCGACAGTAATAAGGATAAGATTTACTATTATTACTATTATATCTTTGATTTTCTTGTTTGTAATGATATATATATATATATATATATATATATATATATATATATATATATATATATATATATATATATATATATATATATATATATATATATATATGATATAATATATATATATATATATATATATATATTATACATTTATATATATATATATATATATATATATATATATATATATACTATATATATAGGGACGTTATATACAGACACACACTATCGTTCACGATCTATTTAATTCAAAATTGGCGCTCTTTTGACGTCTGGGAAAAATTCAGCCCTCGTACTGAGACCTTCTTGATTCACGTTCACTATATTGGCTTTTCTGGTCTCACTGTAACCCATTGCCATGCACGCCAGACGTATGGTCTCTTCATGCTTCCTGACCATTGAGTTTTGGGATGGGGTTGTTAGCCCCAGCAGTTAACCACCGTAATGTTTATCAGAAGTATGTCCCTTTTAAAGACGTTCACCCATCCAGGTACTGACCAGACCTGATGAACATCCAAAATTTGTGCGCATTTCTTCGTATTGTACAAAAATGTTACCGTCTATTATGCGAAATGGAGGATTTTTTTTTTTTTACATAATAACAATACAGAACTTTACTGAAGCTAAAAACATTGTCAAAAAAGTTGGGCACCTACGACAGCGCTTAAACTGAGCCACTGCCATCAGGAATATGTCATTGATCAGTTCCATGGATGTCTGAGAACTGCTTAAGGTGCGTTCACACGATCGAACAATGTTCGACGGATATAATTGTTACCAACTAGCAGTGGAAAGCGAAAAGGCTCGCTGATGACGTCAGAAGCGAGCACCAAGTGGTGTACCGGACACTGTCCGTGTTCCCAGCATCGAAACGTCGCACACTGAATTAAATGCCGAGTTACCAACGGACATCACCTTCGAACATTGTCCACCGGTCTATGCCCTGTGAGCAGATTCGAAACGGTGGTCAACACCCTCATCTGGTACCACTGCTTGTTGCCAGATCCGCTTCCATCGTTTCACCGCTTATGACGTCATCCTGCTTCTCCTGTGATATGGTAACGATTTTGTCCGTCGAACATAGTTCGATCGTGTAAACGCACCTTTGGGTGATCTCCGTCTGCTTCCTTATAACCGTTTTGTGGCATATTCTGCATCTTGGTTTCCGATTGTCGCGGTTTTTCGCAGCCATTTCCTTGTGTCATATTTACTCCTGAGGTTTTTTTTCTTTTTACCTTTATAACCAGTTGTTGGTTGTGACTGCGTTACAGTGCACAAGGAACAAACAGTAATTTAGCGTGCCACGATATAATTATAACTCCCCACGAAAAAATAGAAGTATATTCTTGTATAATATCCAGCAAAAACTCTGGTTTTTATCAAGCATTATTGTGCCGAGTTACGTTCAGAGATGCCTGAGTCTACATCTGGAATCGACAGCTCATATAGAACACAATAGAATAAAAGATTTAAGAAATTCAGTTAATTAGAATGTATTCCTAGGATGTTGTGTATTAAAGACACGTCGGGTAAATTTAACAAAGCATAAACGGAAGGCTCTTGGTATCGTAAAGTAGAGACACTCGATTTTGTCATCAGTAATTTCACATAGTAAAAAAAAAAGCAGTAATGAAAAGGAAACCTTTGCCCATCAATCTCACACACACTCCTTTAGAGAAGAACCATTACCCTTGATGAATAGTTCTGATGATGTGTCTCCCAGATAATTAGGAATCAAATAATAGGAAGAGCTTAAGGGACCCACGGGAACCAGCGCTGAAGATTGGGTTCGATTTCCTGATACACACACGAACTTTCCATGGTCTTTGGCCTGGTCATTTCTTTCCTGGGGTAATGTTTCACTCTCATTTTAGTTTCGATAATGACCGGTACAGTCAGATTATCTCTCTCTCTCCCTTTCTGTGTGTGTGT
>NC_089794.1:51446001-51461001 GCF_040412425.1 Macrobrachium rosenbergii | reverse complement strand
CTAGAGTTCGATTCTCTGACCGGGTTTCAAAGAAGAAACCCTCCCCATTATCATGAAGATTTCCCAACCGCGTCCCCCGCCCCTCTCTCTCTCTCTTTATGGTATAAAATAGTTTTGTAAATTTAAATCATTCTTGTTAAAGCATTTCCCATGGCAAGTTGGAATTAGTGATAAGACTGTTAAAAAAAAAAGGCAGTAATGATGATTACTGCTGCTGTAGCAAAGGTTTCTCTCTGGAAATTGGTGTCATTTTTCGGTAAAAGGGAAAACTCCAAAGCCTTGCCATTAAGCCCCACCTTCCGCTTTTCCATAAACATGAGTTGATTGCGTTCAAAATATTACTGTTGCCGTGTTTCTGTCTACATTTTAAAATGCTCTTGTTTTTGTTTTGATGCTTGTTTCATCACATCTGCTCCGGCTGTTTATTGAGCAAATTGCCTAGAAAGAAGGATTAGTCTTGATTTTGTCATGTAATTTGTTTATTATTTAACGAATTAGGACATTATTTTTCCTGTGATATCATATAGAAGAAATATTTAATAAAAGAAGTCGTATTCATACGCCGTATTCACTACCAACCCCAAGCGAATTTTCTTCTCGAGTTCCATCTAAAAACATCATAGAGATGATCAAGTGCGGTTTGTCCCAGAGCAGTCTGTCACTAAGTAAAAGCTTCTCAAAATGCAAAATGTTTTGGGTGTCCAGGCGTTAACCTTTTTAGTTACCGTTGGCGTCTGACAGTCCCCAAAGAAATACAGTAGTTGGGGCTTATAATGGTGTCATTTTGAGGGTTAATATCGGCTGAACGCACTTACAAATCATGTTGCTTTCCAACTCGGATTTTTTCGATTTTTGTCGCTTTCGCCTGGTTTTGTGGCATAAATTCAGTTCTGTCTCCCCGAAAGCAGTGCAAATGTAAAATGTTTTGTCCCCTTCGCTGATGCCATGAACTAAAAGCTTCTTTCGAAAGTAATACAAAATGCATTCCTTCGTAAATATGATGCCGAAATATTTCAAAATGTTCCTTGAATGGGAGGGTTACTGTATTTAGTTCGAGGGTGACACTGACAATAATGACCAGAGGAATTATGTCTGTTTTTCAGTTGCACACTTTAGTAGAAGTTCCTTTTCTCTGACGACTAGCTTTTATGGAGTTTAGTCTCTGATAGTTACGAATCCAGTGAGTTATTTTGTACGCGTGGGATTCATCTTAGCCTTTGATAACTTCTTTAACTAGTAACCAGTGCATGATAAGAATTCGCTCTCTCTCTCTCTCTCTCTCTCTCTCACACACACACACACACACACACACACACACAAATCCAAGTTCGTGCGTGTACACCTCTGTTAACTGACCTTCTTTGACAATTATTTTTTTAAGGTAACGATCTCTTTGTCCTGGTATTTGTAGTGACTGACGATCTCTTCCACTTGACAGTCATCCTAATGTCAGATTTTGAAACTTAAAGATAAACTTAGTTACACTCATAATATATTAGTAATCCGCGTACACTATACAAATAGTTAAAGCGACTGTTATACCTTAAGGGCTGATAGCAGAAATACAGATGTGTTATATCTAAATGACAGATGGATTTACGAGGAGCAGTTAAATCACAAATATCGTATCCGGAACATTCGCCTTAAACATTTTTGCCGTATGAAAACTCGCCTCGGGAATTTTCGCCGTAGGAAACTTTGCCGTATAGGAATTTTGCCGTAAGACAATTTCGCCGTATTTGTTATCAAGTATATATGGATCGCACTAGTGTTACTTCGATTTAAACATTTTAATAAGCGAAGTACCTTGTTATCAAGTATATCTGGAACTTACTCCGTTACATTTTGATTGACGAAGTGTCTTGTTATATAATTAAAATACCCACATTGAATACCTAATTTGAACACTCAAAGGAGTAGAGTTAAACTCTAAGTTTCCTTTATTCACATTCGACAATATTTTTTTTTTGTGCAGCCAACCCATAACAACGGTCTATCAAGTGGAAAGTAGCAGAGGCGGTGTGAAATTAGTTGACGATCTTAACTTTGTTTACAGAATAGATAGAAAATCCGGTGAAAAAACATACTGGAAATGTGAAAATAAAGAACGTAAAGCTAGACTAGAGCGCATACCGTGCTGGAAAATGATGATATATCTATTTGCAAAACATTTGGCGATCATTGCCATCCATATCATCCACCAAAACCAAAAATGTATGAAGCAAAAACAAAATTGAAATCACTGGCCACTAATTCGCAAACTTCTGCGCGGTCGTTAATTGCAGAAATTTCATCTAGTTTATGAGAATGCATTGTCTTTGCTACCGACTTCGATATCGCATTTGTCTCGCAGTATTAGAGATTGGAGGTATTGGAAAAGCCAAGCTCCCCCGATCCCAACCGAAGAAATGGATATACAGTATCTGAAGAATATAGATTTCTTGAAAATGGTGAGAACTCTTTATTGTACGATAGTGGTGAAGATGATCCGGATAGAATTTTAGTGTTTAGCACTCAAGCGGGTCTAGAGGACCTTGCTAATAATAAAGATTGGGCTTGTAATGGCACTATTAAATGTAGCCCAGATATATATTATGAGTTATTCACGTTATATATTATCATAAAACATATTAGCGTACCACGTCTTTTTGTTAAGCTACCTAGTAAATCACAAGTAACCTACAGCAGACTTTTTAGCGCCTTGAAGGACTTACACCCATCATAGAGCCCGAGACCTTAATGGTTGATTTCGAGAAAACAATTATCAATCTTTCTGTGATATTTTTCCAACAACAGATATAACAGGTTGTTTATTTCATATGGCTAAGAATATCTATCGCCACATTGTGGATATGGGTTTAAAGTCACATTATCTTACGGACGCAGAATTTAACAACAAAATCAAGTGCTTCACTGCATTAGCACTTCTGCCAGTGTGTGATGTTATTGATGGTTTTCTTGAACTGACTGACGATGATGATTTGCCCCAAGAATTTGTATCATGTTTTGAAACTCACTTTATCGGTGGAGAACGGGGCCGAGGCGAACGAAGACGAAAAATGCAGCCAGCTTTTCCTATTGAATTGTGGAATGTCTTCGAACGAACTCAGAATGGTATGATCAGAACCAACAACAGCGTAGAAGGCTTCCACAGTGCAGTACAGAGCTCCATGACTAACATGCACCCAAACTTGTGGAAAATAATTGCGTATTTGAAAAAGGAAGAGACATTAGCAAAAAAGAAAAAGTGTGATTTAGATCGAGGAGGTGCAGTACAAATGAAGAAAATATATATTGATATCAATGCAAGACTTCGGCGGAAAATGCTTCATTACAGTCCAACGCAAAAAACAGTATTTACGAAGCATTGCTTGGAATTTGCACACATTTTAAATTATTTCTTTGTTAATTTGATATATTTTTAGTCTTGTATTTTTTAAATAAATGTTTACTTTTTAATTTCTTTTCTGATGTTTGACCCTGTAAAAAAAGACATGTTAAGTAATACTTATAAAAATGAAGTCCTGTCTATACAAAGCTTTTTTTCCTATCCTTACCAAAATAAATCAGTGTTTGGAATGCAATCGAATAACTCACAAATTATAACAAATTATGATAACATTTACAAGGAACAAAAAAAAAAAAATTCATGGTACTTCGTTAATCAAAATGTAAAAATCAGATATACTTGATAAAAAGGTACTTCGATTATTAAAATGTTAAAATCGAAGGAACAATAGTGTGAGCCATATGTACTTGATAAGAACGTACTTCGCATATTAAATTGGACATTACTCTAAAAGGGACCGTTCAAGATAAGGGTACCGAAAAAAAAAAGTTCGAAGAAATTGCCTTACGGCAAAAATCCTATACGGCAAAGTTTCCTACGGCGAAAATTCCTGAGGCGAGTTTTCGTACGGCAAAAATGTTTACGGCGAATGTTCCTAGAACCCACAAATATGAGGTAAACGTTTCGCTGGGGGTCTTCGAAGCTATGGGATGTAAATCTTCAAAGCTGGTTTTATGAAGACGTTGTCAATCAGAGTCCTGTTTTCAGAACCTAGAACTTTAGTGCCTTACTATTAATTTCTTAACTATATTATTATTATTATTTCTGTAGATATCGCTAAGATCTTTGTAAGAATAACAAACTTTCATTTTACCTTCGAATACCTTTCATCGTCAGAATCTGACTGGGAGAAACGATACTGAAGCCCCAATTTAAGAACTACCAGAAATGGTACAAGACCTGATTTTGATCGAAAGTGCTCTTGAAAGAATCACATCAAAGATTTACGCGTGTAGAAAATTAAAATGTACTTAGGAAACGAAAGCATTCACAAACTACTCATCTAAAATTAATTAGCATCATTGCAAAAGGACTGGTTAGAAAAAAAATTGTAATTTAATTATATAAAAATGTTATCACGTCGCCCAGGTCTTATTAGAGCGTCTCAAAGCATCAAAAGGGAGAGGGGAGAAGGAAGGGGTAGTTGGGAGGGAGGGAGGGATGGAGATGGATGAGGGAGACGTAGTAGATAGGAAGGGAAGGAGGGAGACGGAGAAGGAAGGTGTTATAAATATGAAGAGAAGGATGGAGATGGAGTGAGTTCTATATGTTGAGAAAAGGATGTAGATGGATGGGGAGAGGGCAGTAGATGTAAAGTGAAGAATGGAGATGGAGAGGGAGGTCTTTATTGGTGTGAAAGCAAGGATGGAGCTGGAAAATAAGGTGTTATAGATAGGAAAAGAAGGATGGAGATGGGGGCGGAGATTGTTCTACAGTAGATGGGAGGTGATGGTTGGATGACGAGAGAGAAGGTTATATGATTAAAAAGAAGGGTGGAAATGGATCAGGAAGGGGGTATGGACTGAAAACTGGTAGAGATGGTGGGTAGTTTGTTGGAGACGGGGAGGGAAGGATGGAAATGGAGGGGGAGGGCTTTATAGATGGGAAGGGAAAGACAGAGAGGGAGGGGGAAGGTGTTGAAGATGGGAAGGGCAGGATGGAGATGGAAGAAGAAGATTTCTAGGGTAAGTGACTTTTGGGATAGAGGAAGAGAGGGTTAAAGTGGGTAAGGGATGGATGGGAGGGAATTAGAGATGGGAAAAGAAGGATGGAAATGGAGTGGCGGGCATTATAGACAGGAAAAATGGATGGAGGTGGAGGTAGTTAGAGATGGGAAGGATGGACTTGAAGCTATTGGTGGTCATGTGATTCAAAAGGATAGAGGTGGATCTGTTATAGATGGTTAAGTTAAAAGTTAAGTACACCTTAGTTTAACCAGACCACTGAGCTGATTAACAGCTCTCCTAGGGCTGGCCCGAAGGATTAGATTTGTTTTACGTGGCTAAGGACCAATTGGTTACCTAGCAACGGGACCTACAGCTTATTGTGGAATCCGAACCACATTATACCGAGAAATTAATTTCTATCGCCAGAAATAAATTCCTCTAATTCTTCACTGGCCGGCCAGAGACTCGAAATCGGGCCTAGCAGAGTGCTAGCTGAGAACTCTACCGATTCTTCCAACGAGGAACTTGTTATAGATGGTAAGGATGGAGACGGATTGGGGAAGAGGTCAAAATTGGAAAAGAAGGATGGTGATGGAGGGGGAGGGGTTATAGATGGTAATGGTTGGATGGGAATGGAGGGGTAGAGTGTTAACGATGGGAAGGGAAGGATGAAGAGGGAGTGAATTAAAGATGAAAATAAAAGCATGGAGATGGTGGAAAGGAAGGTGGAGATGTTAAAAAAAAAAGGATGAAGATGGTAGAAAAGAAGGATGGAGATGTTGGAAAAGTAGGTTGGAGATGTTGGAAAAGAAGGATGATGGTGGAAAAGAAAGATGGAGATGTTGAAAAAAAAATGATGGCAATGGTGGAAAAGAAGAATGCAGATGTTGGATAAAAAGGATGATGCTGGAAAAGAAGAATGGAGATGTTGGAAAAAAAGGCTGTAGATGTTGGATGAAAAGGATGAAGATGTTGGATAAAAAGGATGCAGATGTTGGATAAAAAGGATGGAGATGTTGGATAAAAAGGATGGAGATGTTGGAAAAGAAGATTGGATAAAAAGGATGGAGATGTTGGATAAAAAGGATGGAGATGTTAGATAAAAAGGATGGAGATGTTGGAAAAGAAGAATGGACATGTTCGGAAAGAAGGATGTAGATGGAAAAAAAGGATGGAGAAGGTGAAAAAGAAGAATGTAGATGTTGGATAAAAAGGATGGAGATGGTGAAAAAGGAGGATGGAGATGTTTGAAAAGAAGGATGAAAATGTTGGAAAAGAAGGATGGAGATGTTGGATAAAAAGGATGAAGATGTTGGAAAAGAAGGATGGAAATGGCGGATGGAGCTGTTACAGGTATGAAGGGAGATGGAGAGGGAGGAAGGAATTCTAGGTGTGAGGGGTGAGATGGGGAGGAACTTGCAGGAGATGGATAAAGATGAAAGGAAGGACGGTGGGGAAGGTTAATGTTTTCTACTTGGGAGGGGGGCAGGGCTAAAATGAAAGTTCCTGCGATTTAGTTATAGAAATGTCTATATGAAGATAAAAGTCAGTCTCTCTCTCTCTCTTGGAAGTTGCGTTATAAGATTCCATTGACAGATTTCTTCATAAATACTACTTTTTTATTCACGAATTATATTATCACTTTTAATTATTATCACTTTTTTTCATCAAACTTTCATGAAATTAAACAGCAAAGTTCCCCATGGCCCTTGAATACCATACCAATATGATTATGACAAAGATCGTTTGCAAGGCACACGGTCATAATAATAGTAAAACAGTCAAATACAAATAATTCTTCAGCTGTACAGTTTTTAACCATCTGTTATTTCAGAGACTTGGAACGTCCCCAAAATGGCTAATTGCATAAATTTTCAATATCCTGCAGCGTAACAGTGAAAAACCTGCTGTAATTATATACCTACTGTGAAACGGAGTTCACCTTTGTACCGAGCATAAAGGAATATCATAGATCTGAAACGGCTTTTAAATAAAATTTGAAATATTGTTTAAAGTGACTTGTGCCTCGGGTGACTAAGGCTGACTTCTATAGGATTTCCACTAATGATGTCAAGTTCTTTGTTTTAAGAAACAATGACCTTTGAGACAAGTGGAACACTGCATAGTGAAAATACCAACTGGACACATATCACGTTATTTTAATCACCTTTGGTGTTAAATTTTAGTGTTGATGATCTATAAGAATTTTAGTGTTCATGGTCTCTATAAACCTAAATTAATGCTGTCTCTAATATAAAGAAACCCTTACAGCCAACAATTGAGAATCAAGTTTTGTTTTGCTATGAACTTAAGCGCTTTTGTATGAAATTCACATCGCATACACCCTTGATCTTGGGAAATTTGATCACGTTTATCTCGTATTGATAATTCCGTGTCTACGTTTCTTAATATTTATTTTTTCTTCTTCCAACATCATTTTCGGTATGTTCCTCTGCAGTGCATCTAGAAAATCGCCCGGAGGCCAAATTATTTTGTGTTAACGAGTAAGGGAAGCCATTTGCTAGTTGATAGTTTGATGAAAATTGATATAATTCAGCGTCCCATAATTCCTAGCTGTAATTCTTTCATACTCTATTAGATGGCTATTCTCCTTCGAGATTTGTGGTCCTTTAAGAGAATATCTGTGATATTAAATGGAAGTACTTAAGGTTAATTCTAGATTAATTTGTTCCCAAAAGCTTAGCTACCGATAAAGTTCCAATGTGTGTCTAGAGATCCGAAAGATGTGGTTAGCTCTTTTAATACTTACCTTAATTTTCAGAGTTTTATTCCCTAAGAATATCAACTTTGATATGTTCGTTTTCTGTCGTTTCTTCATCATTGCAGGAAATTCTCCGTATTTGTCAAGAAGCAGAGAAGAGAGGGGTATGAACAAAATTCCTTTTTTCCAGTCTGCTTTTTGGAGTAGGAAATTCCATAATAATGATTGTGAGATTGTTTTCAAAGGTATCCAAAACTTTTGATGGAATGATTATTCGATCAGTTGTTTGATATATTGGGTTAATTCTATCAAGTTTCGTCACAGTAACAAAGGTCATTGATGCAACCTATATGTTTCCATTTATTATGAAGAGGAGTCAAATTAATTCACTCCAAATATACCATAGATATAAGGCTGACTTGTACCGTGCCTCTCTTGAAAGAATTTGAGCTGATTTTCATTAAAATCAGTTCCAGTAGAAGAAACAAACAAAAGGTTATTGCCTTTGGCCAACAATCACCTCCACTTTTTCAGAAGATCAAATTCCTTTGGTGAATAGTTCTGATGGTGTTTGCTCCCGGATAATTAAGATTCGAGTAAAAGAGGAAGCTCATGAGAGCCCTGGGACAGACTCGGTGTTGAAAGTTTTGGACTCCTTCAAAAACACCTATAAATTTCACCGCCTTTTTGATAAATTCCTCTCAGGGGAGATAAGTTGATCTCAGCATTGTATGTCAGCATTGCTTTGTCAGACATTCTCTCTCTCTCTCGGGCGTTTGATGTTTTTATTCTCTCTCTAAAACATAGCGTGTCTTTTAATTTGGGTCCTAGCAGTGACCATTGGATCTGAATGTGAGTGTGTGTAAATGTGAAGAGAAAATCGAAAGTATATGAAATTACATGAACCTCCTCGTCACGAATAAAACGCATACTGAATATATGTTTGCATAGTTTTTGTCTAGTCTGGACAAAAACATGGCAAGGGAAAAATGTACGTTGACAAGAAGTCAAGTGTTTTACATAAGAAAATGCCGTTAATTTTTCCTGGTGTGATTTTACGTCATGATTTTCCATCTTGACCAGCGGATAGGTCAAGATGGAATAACAGTTTGGCCAATTTATTTAGTTTTCTTTCCCTTGTTTGTAAAGTCTTAGGTCCTTTCACTCTTCCAAGTGTTGGGCCGTCCGTCTATTAAACCAGGAATGGCTTATATCACGAGTGATTTGACGCACAGTAAAATTTCCACAATAATTTTTCCAATAGAATACCGAAGAAACCATTCAGCGGGCTTTCGTGAATTATCTAAAATGAAAATTACACTATTTTTGGTGAGTCTCCCCGTGCTGCGAAGAGGAAACTGGAAGGAATTACTCAGCTCCATCTGTGGTGGACCAAATTTGCGTCGCCTATCCTTGAGTCAGGCTCGCCTTCCATTCCGCCACTGCTAACAGGTGATGGTAGACCGGTTACTGGCCTTAGGGAAACGGCTGAACTGCTTCATCTAGCTTTTAAAGCTAAGCAATTAGCTGAGGATGTCCCTCTCTCTGATACTTGTCATCCTGAACCTATTCTAACAAAATTTGCTTTTAGCTCTAGGATTTTAAGAAAATTCTGGATAATCTTGATAGCTGGGGTGAAGATCCTGATGGTTTCTTCCCTTTGTTTCTAGTGTGTTGCCTTCTAAGATTAGCAGGTTCTATAGATTTTTGTGTCGACCTAGTATCTTAGCGGATGAGAGCAAGGTTAGTAATACAGTGCCTGTTCCAAAGGGTGGCATACCTGCAGACTGCAGTAACTACAGGCCAATTTTTGTTCTCCCTGTGCTCTCCAAAGTTGCTGAAAAACTTATTTTTAAGCCATATATAAGTAGGTGGAATCTAAAGGATTGTTAGCTGATAGTCAATATGCATTTAGGAACCAGTTAGGTACCTGCGATGATCTTTTAGACTTGACGTGCCATTTGCAAGAGAACCTTGATAAGGGTTTTGAGTGCAGGGTAATTCAAATAGATTTTAGTGTTGCTTCCGATTTAGTATATCATAAGGCACTTATTCATAATCTTCAGAATCTTGGAGTGGGCGGATATGTTCTGGGATTACTGCAAGATTTCCATATAGGTACGCTGATGGGCTCTTTAGTGAACCATGACCTATTGTCCGGAGTTCCACAGGGTAGTGTTCTTGGTCCACTATTATTTCATTATTTTTGGTGTATACAAGCCGATGGTTGTTGGCCTGGAAAACAAGATTATTCAGTATGCCAATAATGCAAAACCTGTGGGTGTAGTAAAAGTCTCCACTTATGAGAAATGAAGCTGCTCTCAGCCTCAATCGGGACATGGACCAAATCCGTGAATGGCGTAGTCGGTGGGGTATGAGGATGAACTCCAGTAAAACTTAAAACTGTCGATTAGCAGATTTCATACAGATTTTCCGCCCCGTCCTCCCCTTCAGGTGGATGGGACTTTTCTGAACGAGCCTGAAGCTTTAATTATTCTAGGTGTAACTTTTGACTCACATCTGACTTTTGAGAAATATCTAATGAAAGTTTCAGCAAATGCCACACGAAAGTTAGGTATTGTTTGTAAGGCCTCATATATTTATAACAGTGAAAATCACTGCACCCTGCTTTTGGTCATTTGTGCTTCCTTTACTAGAATACTGTTCTCCGGTGTGGATGTCTGCTTCTGCCAGAGATTTATCTCTTTTAGATAGTGGTTCGTGGTGGTAGGTGTCTGTTTCCTAATATTAGCACTTTTGACTTGGACCATCGACGTATAGTCTCATGTCTGTCACTTTTACTAAAGTTGTATTTTAATAGAGCTCTTTCACATTCACAATTGATCCAGATCCCCTTTTCCTGCCGAGAGCAACCAGATTCACTGAACAGCAGCACCGATATACAATAAATATACCTCGCTGTCAAACTTTCCAGTTCCAGAAGTCCTTTATTCCTCGCACCATTGGTCTGTGGAACAGTCTCCCTGAGGATGTCGTGCTATTGGAACTTCGAAAGTTCAAGAGGAGAGACAATGCATTATTAACATAGTGCTTTTCTCTTGCATTTTAATACATTTTTATCTCTTTATTATATTTTTTTTAATAAGTGAAATCTCGTTTTTCTGTATTTCCCTTTACCTTCTCTTACTTCCTAATGAACACCATATTCTTTGGAAGTTTGAATTTCAAGTCAGTGTCCCATGTAAATAGGGTTCATCTTCTGAATAATAATAATAATAATAATAATAATAATAATAATAATAATAATAATAATAATAATAATAATAATCTCAGCTCTCATAAACTGAAAACGGCTGCTGACAGAATACGTACTTTAGAAATTGATGCCAGTTCCAACCAAGGGCGGAGGTTGGACAAGCAAAGGTACTGTTAAGTTTTAGAAGGGTTCAAGCCAAATGTAGTGATTTAAATTTTTGGAATATATCATGAGTAACATAAGCTTATGTGTTATTCACACAACATGGTAGATATATCAGTTAGTGCATGCTGGTTGTATAGTTTAAAGGCATTAACATCAGTTGCATTATTTATTCCACTGGCTACGATATTATTGTTTTGCATGTTTGTCTGTGTCTGTCCTTTCCATTAGGAGCTAGTGTAAGCCTCGGTTATTCACTGTAAGATAAGGTTCAGTGTGTACATTTTATAAATGGATCGTTTTGTGTATTAAGCTAGACTATGATAATGCACAAACTGGGCAAATTAATTAAAAGCCACATGGGTCATCACCTGTGCTAATACTGCTCGTCTGAAGACAACCAATAACTGTCTCCATCGCGTGAGTGAATTCACAACAAGGTTTTACCATTTCAAGAGTACTCCTCTCTCTCTCTTCCATTGTATCTAATATATATTATCAGCGTTGTTTAGTGTTGTTCTCTGTAAGAAGTTGATCAGGCTTTGTTTGCACTTAAAATATTTTCAGCTCCTTTGTTGAGTAAATGTTTGCCGCCATAAATAATCAATTTGTTAATAACGCTTGCGGAAGTGAACCAGCGTCAGAGTAATCAATTAATGTTGTTTGCTGAACAAACACTCGGGTGGTAATGGGTTCTGTTGCTGAAGGCAATATTGCATTTTCTTCTAAATAACTTAAGAAAAATTCTTATCAAGTTCTCAGCAAGATTAATTCTCTTGATTGTCCATTGGTTTTTTTTCTTAGCTGCATTTCTTAATTATTTAGATTTTTCTCTTATCTAGTAGCTTGTAGTGTCCTACTTTTGAATGAAGAAATTAATGTTAAGCTGTCACGTCTCGCCAGTAGTGATGGAAAAAAGAAAACACATCAAACATTTTTTCCATATATATCATTTATTAATGGCTGGGCAAATTACCTTAGCCATATGTCATCCTTTATTTCTCCCTAACGATTCCATTCACCTGATTTATGCCGCCACAATTCTCGCTGGTTGTCGGGGCCTGAGGGTGATGGGAGGAAGTGGAAATAGCTATCGGAAACTTTAATGTGATTTAGAGACTGCTACGAAGTTACCTCCTGCCATAACCTGGTATCGCATGATAACAAATTGGAAGCAAAGTGAATTAACGCATAGATGAGAAGGAAGGCGGAATCTACATTGCTTTATAATAAGGTGCTAGACGTGTAGTATGGCGGTGTCTTGATGATGGCGATAAAAAAAAAAATGTCCCCCAAACGATAGTGTTGGAAAGGAAATTTAAGAACTGATAAATAAGCGCACCAGTAGTTAGATGAAAACGCGAGTATTTAAAAATTAAATCAATCTACCAATGCTTAATATGCGCCTTTATATTATAATATGAATGAGAAATAACTTTTTAATGTAGTTTTGGTCACTATTAATATGCGCCTTATCATCGTTTTATGACTTTTTAGAATTATGCAGCTCTTTAGAGTGAGCGGAGTAATTGCTATAGAGCCCTTGCAGACCTGCTTCAAGGGATCTTTCGAAAACCACATCATCGGAAAAGTGATGTTGCTAAATTATGGTCACACTTTGATGAAAATGATATACAGTAGGTTGTCTTATACTTATTTCTGTGCATCATTCATTTATAAAATTACTACTAATGCCTGAATGATAGGCCTGCTTTTTTTCGGGAAAGGCTCACCGATATCTCGCTAGGCCTCTTTTGAAAAATACTTTTACATAATACACTTTACGATCACAATTTCAAAAAAGAATGCCACTAACCTGGCGCTGAATATTTTTCCAGAATAAAAACATGTGAATAAAGGTAAAGAGAGAAAAATGCGAGTCTAAAACGTAGGGGAAGAGAAGGAAAAGGAAATTATCAGAAAATATGAAATCGAATAAATTAATGGTGCTCTGGAAATAAGGATGAAAGAAAAGGAAATGAGAAGCAACTTAATTAACTTAGCATTCTGACTTAAACTCCCACAGAATATGGAATGAGGAAGCAAGGCTTGGTGACTGGGAAATGGGAGTCATAGCAAAGGTACCCAAGAGAGGTGATCTGTCTGATAGTGATGAAAATATTCAGCGCTTGTTCTTAATGGAATGGAGAAAGACGCTGATAAAGTGCTTAGAGATAAACAAGCTCGTTCAAAAAAAAAAAAAGCCTGGAGTTGATCAGATCAAATACTTGAGTTTATAAATATTGTGCTAGTGTATGGAACTTAAACAAGTAAAAAATGCGCCAAACATTCTTCGGCGCAATCGAGTTTTCTGTACATCGTATAATCAAGGCCACTGAAAAGAGATCTATCTTTCGGTGGTCCCGGTATAATGCTGTATGAACCGCGGCCAATGAAACTTTAATCACGGCCTGGTGGTGGCCTGTCCTATATCGTCGCCAGACGCACGATTATGGCTAACTTTAACTTCAAGTAACATAAAAACTACTGAGGCTAGAGGGCTGCAATTTGGTACGTTTGATGATTGGAGGGTGGATGATCAACATACCAAATTGCAGCCCTCTAGCCTCACTAGTTTTAAAAATCTGAGGAGGGACAGAAAAAGTGAGGCCCAAATAAAGTGCGGGTAGCATAAGGTGCAGACGGACACACAAAGCCGGCACAATAGTTTTCTTTTAAAAGAAAACTAAAATCCCCCACTTCGTAGCTTTTGCTGATTATGAGAAGGCATTTGATAGCGCACACAGCCCATTATTATGGAAGGCCTTGCAACACTATGCTCTTCTCATTGCATAAGTCAATCTAATTGAAACTATCCACGAACAAAGTAAATGCAAAATTAATGTCGACGTCTTGTTATTTGAATTTGCTCTAAACAGTGAAATCCTGTAGGGGGATAGTGTCGCCAGTGCACCTCATGCAGTGCACTGTAGGCATTACTTAAGGTCTTTTGCAGTGTCCCTTCGGCCCCTAGTTGCAACCCCTTTCATTCCTTTTACTGTAGCTCCTCTCATATTCTCTTCCTTCCATCTTACTTTCCACCCTCTCCTAACAGTTGATTCATAGTACAACTGTGAGGTTCACCTCCTGTTACCTTTCAAGCCTTTTACTGTCAATTTCCGTTTCGGTGCTGAATGACCTCATAGGTCCCAGTGCTTGGCCTTTGGCCTAAATTCTATATTCAGTTCAGTTCAATTCTAAACAGTGAAGTGATACAGGGGGATGTTGTCAACTTTGCTGTTTGTCCTCTTCCTGGATTTTATAATGAAAAGTGTTGGAAATGGACGGGAAGGTTTGGGTTACAGAAAACGATGGAAACTTACACTTAGCATATGCAGATGATGATATTTTAGTCAGCAAGGCAAAAGACGTAAGAAACTTGCTCAATAAAGTGTATGACATATTTAGAGTGAGTGAACTGAAGATAAACCCCATATTATACACACACACACACACACACATATATACACACATGTATATATATATGTGTATATATATATATATATATATATATATATATATATATATATATATATATATATATATATATATATATATATATATATATATATATACAGTAATACCTCGAACTTGCATATTCGAGTTGCATTGAATTCATATACACATTATTTTTCACTGGAACCTAACTAATGGTCATACGCGAGTTTTTCACAGACACACTGAACATATGAACACTGAGAAACCCAGCACAAGTGTTTGTTTCATTATTTTATTTAATCTATAAGTTTCAAGCTATATATATGTAAATTAAATAACATTAAATTTTATTAAAAGTAATAATTTCTCTCTCTCTCTCTCACTTTTAGTGAGATGAATTTTTATGGTACATGTATACAGGTATGTTTATTTGTATGATACATAA